>NC_142066.1:3044748-3162248 GCF_059756535.1 Pantherophis guttatus | reverse complement strand
AATGAAATAATGAAATGAAATAATCTGTATGAATAAAGTGCTTTTCCCCCACCACTTTAATCTCAAGCAGTTTTCCTTGTGTGGACTTCAACTCCCAGAATTCCCCAGCCAGCCACCATAGCTGGCTGAGGAATTCTGGGAGTTGAAGTCCACAGGTCTCAAAGTTGCTGAAACTGAGAAACACAGATGGAATATTTTACTAAATATTTACTAAAATACTAAACATTTACTAAACATTTACTAAAATACTAAATATTTACTAAATATTTACTAAATATTTACTAAATATTTACTAAACATTTACTAAATATTTTAGTAAAAAGTTAATCTTGTTTTAATAATTAAAACAAGTTAATCAGATATCAAACCCTAATCCAGCCTTTCCGATTTAATTCCACGCTGGCTGGCGGAAAGTTGGGGACCAGCATTGATCCCCTCCTTCCTGTCCCTGGAAGCTTCAGCCCCCATACGGGAGCTGACCCCCTCATCCTCCAGGTGGTATCTATATACTGTAGATTGTCCTCTGAAAGACACACACACGCACACACACACAGTGTCGTTGTAACCCAGCATGATTGTGTGAATCCATCCTTGTGTGGGTCCAGCCAATTTTCCATCCCTTCTTTAGGTCCAGAACGCTTAAATCCAGGCGCCGGGCCTCCCCAAAAAATCTAAATTTTCTGGTGCAATTTAGAATTAACCAGTTGGAGTGGTGCGGTGGCCCAGAGTTGGGACTCTCACCTCACATTCAGGAGGCTTGTGAGTTCGATCCTAGGTAGAGGCAGATATTTCTCTCTCTGGGCACAATGAGAATATATCTGCCGAACAAAACTCCTCATCAACAACAGGAAAGGCATCCGGCCAGTAAAAAACACTCTGCTAGAGCCATTCAGTTGCCCAGACTCCACCCCGCAGGGGATTATGGGGTCGTTAAAAGATTATGATGATTTAGAATTAACCAGTGGAAAGGGGCATTAGGAAGCAGGTGGGCAGAGACCCACCCCACCCAGGGGTCAACCCTCCATTTTTTTTCTCTCTTCCCAGATGCTGAAACCCTTGGTGGAGAAACGGCGTCGGGATCGTATCAATAAGAATTTGGAGGAATTGCGCCTGCTCCTCCTGCAGAAAACCCACTGCCAGGTCAGCAACTGACACCCCCTAAAGCTTGACCCCTCCCTCCCTCCCTCCGTTCCTCACACACACAAACACACACCTACACACCCAGGAAGTGTGATATAGGGACATCTCCGTTTGAGAGCCAGTTTGGTTTAGTGGTGAAGGCACCAGGCTAAAAAAAAAACCCAGGAGATTGGGAGTTCTAGTTCTGCCTTTAGGCACGGAAGCTAGCTGGGTGATTCTGGGCCAATCACCAGGAGCCGGTGAGTTCTAGTCCCACCCTAGGTGTGAAAGCCAGTTGGATAACTTTGGGCCAATCACCAGGAGATGGTAAGTTCTAGTCCCACCCTAGGTGTGAAAGCCGGTTGGGTGACTTGGTGCCAATCACCAGGAGACGGTGAGTTCTAGTCCCACCTTAGATGTGAAAGCCAGCTGGGTTGCTTTGGGCCAATCACCAGGAGACGGTGAGTTCTAGTCCCACCCTAGGTGTGAAAGCCAGTTGGATAACTTTGGGCCAATCACCAGGAGACGGTGAGTTCTAGTCCCACCCTAAGTGTGAAAGCTGGTTGGGTGATTTTGGGCCAATCACCAGGAGACGGTGAGTTCTAGTCCCACCCTAAGTGTGAAAGCTGGTTGGGTGACTTGGCGCCAATCACCAGGAGATGGTGAGTTCTAGTCCCACCTTAGATGTGAAAGCCAGCTGGGTTTCTTTGGGCCAATCACCAGGAGACAGTGAGTTCTAGTTCTGCCTTAGGTATGAAAGCGGCTGGACTTTGGGCCGATCACCAGGAGATGGTGAGTTCTACCTCTGCCTTAGGCACGGAAGCTAGCTGGGTGACTTTAGGCCGATCACCAGGAGACTGGGAGTTCTAGTTCTGCCTTAGGCACAGAAGCTGGCTGGGTGAGTTCGGGTCAATGACTAGGAGACTGTGAGTTCTAGTCTTGCCTAAAGCACAGAAGCCAGCTGGGTTACTTTGGGCCAATCACCAGGAGACGGTGAGTTCTAGTCCCACCCTAGGTGTGAAAGCTGGTTGGGTGACTTGGCGCCAATCACCAGGAGACGGTAAATTCTAGTCCCATCTTAGACAGCTGGGTTGCTTTGGGCCAATCACCAGGAGATGGTGAGTTCTAGTCCCATCTTAGACGTGAAAGCCAGCTGGGTTGCTTTGGGCCAATCACCAGGGGATGGTGAGTTCTAGTCCCACCCTAAGTGTGAAAGCTGGTTGGGTGACTTGGCGCCAATCACCAGGAGACGGTGAGTTCTAGTCCCACCTTAGACGTGAAAGCCAGCTGGGTTGCTTTGGGCCAATCACCAGAAGACGGTGAGTTCTAGTCCCACCCTAGGTGTGAAAGCTGGTTGGGTGACTTTGGGCCAATCACCAGGAGACGGTGAGTTCTAGTCCCATCTTAGACAGCTGGGTTGCTTTGGGCCAATCACCAGGAGATGGTGAGTTCTAGTCCCATCTTAGACGTGAAAGCCAGCTGGGTTGCTTTGGGCCAATCACCAGGGGATGGTGAGTTCTAGTCCCACCCTAAGTGTGAAAGCTGGTTGGGTGACTTGGCGCCAATCACCAGGAGACGGTGAGTTCTAGTCCCACCTTAGACGTGAAAGCCAGCTGGGTTGCTTTGGGCCAATCACCAGAAGACGGTGAGTTCTAGTCCCACCCTAGGTGTGAAAGCTGGTTGGGTGACTTTGGGCCAATCACCAGGAGACGGTGAGTTCTAGTCCCACCCTAAGTGTGAAAGCTGGTTGGGTGACTTTGGGCCAATCACCAGGAGACGGTGAGTTCTAGTCCCACCTTAGACCTGAAAGCCGGTTGGACAACTTTGGGCCAATCACCAAGAGACCATGAATTCTAGTCCTGTCTTAGGCACAAAAACTGGCTAGATGGGCCAATCACCTAGGAGATAGTGAGTTCTAGTCCCACCTTAGGTGCGAAAGCCAGCGGGGTGACTCTGGATCCATCCAACCTCGCAGGGTTGTTGTTGTGAAAAAAATAGGAGGAAGGAATATTAGGTATGTCCGCTGCCTTGAGTTATTTATAAAAAAAATAATAAAAGTAGGATCTAAATAAGTGAAAGAATTAAATCTCCGCCAAGATATCAGAGCCCAAATTAGTCTTGCAGTCTTCAAATTTTTCTTAAGAGCATTGAAGTGGATAATCCATTTATTTCTTGACCTGCCAGCAGAGGGAGCTCCTGCTCTACCTTGACCCAGCTCTTAAAGAGGTATTCCCTAAAATGGCAAAAATAGTCAGTGACTCCATTGCTTATTTGCATGGGAAGGGAAGGCCGGCTGGGGAATTCTGGGAGATGAAGTCCACCCCATCTTAAAGGGGCCAAGACTTGGGGGTGGGGGTGGGAAATCACATTATCAATCAGACTCGCATTATTTCCTCTTCTTTTCTGCCACCCTCTGTTGGGAAGGAAGCTCCGGTAACTTCTCTTCTCTTCCGTCTCTTCAAGTGGGATGCAGATACACTCTGTTTTGTCCCCAACCACACGCACACACACACCAACAGACGTTCAAGAGTTAAAGACCAAATCAGCCGGCAAAATCCTTATCCTTATGATAACGGAACTTGGCAACAACCTAGTGGCTGCCTGCCAAGAGTTTATTATTTACGAAGAGGAGAGATAACTTCTCCCTGCTTCTGGTACATCAAAAGAAACAGCTCAATAATTACAGAGTCAATCAAGTCCAGAGATAATCCAGCAAAGTCTATAGCAAAAAGTCCAGCAATGCAGAATGGCGTGGAAGCTTTCAGCTTTGTTCGTCACAAGGTTTGACTGGCCACCACGCTCCCTTTTATATCCTGTGGGGTGTGGTCCAGTGACTCAGCCTAATCTCGGGCACGCCTTTTCTTCTGTTGCGCGCGCTTATCTCTGCGACGCTGGCATGGATCCAGCCAAGACTCATTACCCTCATCACTGTCCATCTGTGGCTGCGTGGACGTGCTTGGCCCCGGCCCTATCTCTTGCCCTTCGGCGGACACCGAAGGCATTGCCAGAGAGGAGGGTCCTGGAGAGGGAGGCCTTGCCAACGCCTCTCCTTCACTCTCGGAGTCCTCTCCTGCCGATGACACAGGCTCCGGTAACGGAGCCACAACACACTCCTCCTGGCTGGGGAGGTTCCACTTAGTAGGCAGCGTCAGGAGTTTTGCGTTGCCCTTTCAGCCCTTTCTCTTCTCGGACCCTCTTTCCTTCACAGACCCTCAAGAACCCCAAAGTGGAGAAAGCGGAGATCCTGGAGCTCGCCGTGGGGTACCTGCAGGAGAGGAAGCAGGCAGCCATTCCCCAGGGTAAGTAAAATTCACCTCCGTGGCAGGTGTGGGTGGGTGGGAAGGAAAAAACCAGCATGAAGGCCAGCCACGGAAATTTCAAATTTCATCTTCAAAAACAACAAGAGTTTTGGAAGGGACCTTGGAGGTCTTCTCGTCCAACCCATATAAATTACATAAATAAATAAACCCCCCTACTCAGGCAGGAGACCCCCTTCAGACGACTTCAAAGACGTGGCCGCCCAGTCTCTTCTTAACAAACCTTTTAAAAATTGTTGCCATCCACTTCAGGTTTCACATACTCTTTCCACCGGTTCGCCGCTCGCGCGCACGCTCGCTTCGCACATGCGCAACATCCATGCGTGCGCCCAGATTTCCGCACATGCGCTTTGCTCGCACACATGCCTTCCGTGCATGTGCCCGGCCTTGAAAACGTAGCTAAATAGGACGTCTTTATGCCGGGGCGGGTGGACGGGCCCACCTGCTATCTCTGCTATCGGTACGCCCGAACTGGTACGAACCGGGTGAATACCACCACTGACCCACTTGCCGAAAGGAAATTTTTTAAAAAAGGAAGGAAACTCCAAAATGCAGTGAACTCTGGACGACAAAGGTGTCAATATCCAAAATTCCCCCAAATTTCCCAAAATTCTAAAAAACGGACCAACTTTTTCAAACAATCCGTTCTCAGTTTTTAGAATCTTGTTTTCATTGGCCTGGCGGAGGAAACACGACAGCAGCGTTTCAAGCTGTAAAACTTGAAGCAAGGTCGTTGTTAAGTGAGTCTTGCCCCCATTTTACAACCTCCTTTGCCCCCGGCGGTTAAGCAGATCCCTGCCGTCGTGAAGTGACTCACTCGGTCGTTGAGCGAATCCGGCTTTTCCCCTTTTGACTTTGCTGATCAGAAAGAATCTGCAAAAGGGGATCATGTGACATCCCTCCCCCGGGACACTGCAACGGTCATAAATATGAGTCGGTTGCCAGGTGCCTGAATTTTGATCATGTGACCACGGGGAAGTTGCGATGGTCCTAAGTGCGAGGACCGGTTTTAAGTGTGAGGACTGGTCGTAAGTCACTTTTTTCCAGCATCGTTGCAACTTTGGCACTGTAACCGTCATAAATAGGAGTTGGTTGCCACGTGCAGGAATTTTGATTGCGTGACCAGGGGGGAAGCTGCGATGGTCATAAGTTTCAGAACCAGTCATAAGTGCGAGGACCGGTCATAAGTGCAAGAACCGGTCATAAGTCACTATTTTTTTCAGCAACTTCGAACCGTCGCCGAACCAACGGGTGTAACGGAAGAACTACCTGTAGGCTCCAATCAGTTTCAGTCCTTCCTCCCATTTCTCTCCGGGAATTTTCCGGAAGGCACCCGGTTGGGGAACGGACGGGCTTAAACCTTCCTATTTCTTTGACATCCTCGCCAGCAAAAAAATTTGGCAACCCTTTTTGGATTTTTAAGAAGAGACTGGACAGCCATTGGTCTAAAACGGGGGTCTTGAGCTGGCGGGGGGTTGGACTAGAAGACCTCTAAGGTCCCTTCTGGCTCTGGGATTCTGTGATTCCGAAGCTGGAAAAAGTAGCCGGTTTCTGGATCCGGTGCCGGTTAGGCCTGCCCTTGCCTCGGGTTGGGCGTGACCAGCCTCCTCCCGGCTCTTGCAATTCCCCTGTTCCAGGTGCGAATCCTTCCGAAGACGACGGCCTGCAGACTTGCTACGCCATGGGTTTCCGGGCGTGTTTCGGACACCTGGAATCCTTCGTCCGGCGAAGCCCCCCGTCCGTCCAAAGACAGTTGTGGGAGACGCTGCACGTCTATCTCGCCGCCACGTTGGAACCGTCCCCTCCGGATTGGACCCCTTCCACGTTTTCTCCCAGTTCTTCGTCCGAGGAATCGACCGCCGCGACCCGAGGGGCTTCCGGCTCCCCGCTGCAACGCAACAGAACTTTTGCAAGCTCAGGTGTGGCTTCCTGCAGCACGGGACACCTGGGGGGCCGGATGAGAGACCCCCGAACCCCCACATCAGTCAAAAACATCTCTCAGCACCCCCCTTTCTGGCGTCCCTGGCCCTAGGAGGGGGGGCGGAAATATTCCCGACCTCCTCCTTAAAAAAAACAAAACCGTGATATTGTAGCGGACAGCAAACCGATTTTTCCATTCGTAGGGTTCTCCGACGAACGTAGTTCTTAGGGACTAGCGACTTGGATTCCCGCTTTGCCCAAAGCCAAGATGGCGGCGGTGGTGGGCGCTGGCTGAAGGCATTGTGGGATCCTAACTAAAGGAATGATTTTAGAAACTCTTGTTTTATGCCCGGGATATGTTGGCTTCAGAAACAAGCCCTGGTTATAAAGAATCAAGGTTTAGCGTAACTTGGGACTTATTCAAGTAACAATGATTGATGGTTTGGTTTCTTTGAATGGTTTTTATTTTTTATTTTTTTTAAAAAATTGTTTGTAAATGTTTTTTTAAAAGGCAACCCTCCAAATACCAGCAGTCTTCCATTGACAAGAAAACTGGAAATAAGTGATAACTGATGATTGAGTTTCACACTTAACGACCGTTGTAGTGTCCTCACGGCCGCAATTCGGGTAACTGGCACGTACTTACGACGGTTGTAGCTTCCCGTTGTTCGCCCTTTGTGACCTTCCCACAAGCCAAGTCAGCGGAGGAAGCCGGGTTCGTTTAAGCGGCCAAGCGACTCATTTAACGACTGCTTTTCGCTTAACGAATTTAGCGAAAAGGCCGTTAAAAATTGTTAAGTGGGACTCGCTTAACAGCCACGTGACTTAAAGCCACGGAAAGCCTGATTCCCAACTTGAGGCCGTAAATTGAGGACTTTGCCTGTAAATTTTCGATGTAGAATTCTGGATCCCAGAGAGGTAAGTAAAGGATTTTGGGGAAAGCAACTGGTTAAATTATTCAGGATCTTCTCCCCAAACAGCTGTGGGGAAGGAGGGATTTTTTTTTTTGGCAGCTTATTTTATTTCACAGGGTGCCGATTGTGGGGAAAAACTTTCCCAGAAAAAATAAAAGTCAGTTGCATTGGCCGGGAATCGAACCCGGGCCTCCCGCGTGGCAGGCGAGAATTCTACCACTGAACCACCAATGCATCTGCTGCAGATGTGATGGGGAATCCATCCTCTTATGTGCCGCTCCAACCCGTTTTGCTTTTAAATTTATTTCTCTAATTTACATACCTCTCCATCTAACAAATCCGTAACTCATTTTCCCCCTTGTTTTTCTTCCTAATTTTGAAAAAAAGATTAGGAAAAAAAAAATTCCTTCCCCTGTATTTCAATTCCTGCTGATTCCAAGGATTTTTCCACACAGTTTCCCTGGCTACGCTGTGAAACCCAAATATCTTCTCTTCCCAATTCCAGATGTGCAGCAACGTTCTTCCCACCGTAAACAGGTACTCCTCGATGTACGACCACGATTGAGCCCGACATTTTTGTTGCTAAGTGAGACATTTGCGAAGGGAGTTTTGCCCCATCTTATGACGTTTTGATTTGTTAAGTGAATCACTTTTTTTTGGTCATTTAATGACCCCGTAAATCCGTTGTAGAATGGAGTCTGTTCAACTGAATGGAGCTGTTTTATTGGCCGGATGCCTTTCCTGTCACCAATGCGGAGTTTTGTTCAGCAGATATATTCTGAGTCCAGAGAGAGAGAAATATCAGCCTCTACCTAGAATCGAACTCACAGCCTCCTGATTGTGAGGCGTGAGCTCCACCTCTAGGCCACCACACCACTCTTTGTTAAGTGAATCGCTGCAGTTGCTAAATGAGCACCACGGTTGTTAAATGAATCTGGCATCCCCGTGGACTTTGCTCGTCAAAACTCTGCGACCGTCATAAATTTGGGTCAGCTCAAATGTTTTTTTTTCCCCTGTTTTATTCCAATTTCATTTTGGACTGTATTTCATTCCAACTTCATTTTAAATCCTATTTTATCCAATTCCGTTTTAAATTGCTTTGAGTATATAATTTGTTTTCCGGAACTCTGCACTTTTTGATACGGCCCAAGGGCTAATCGAATTATAAAATGCGATTATAAAAATGAAATAAAATGCCAAGTGTTTGAATTCTGATCACATGACCATGGGAAATAGTGCCACGGTCACAATTCCGAAAAATGATCCGGTCGTTTTTTTTCCCCCCCAGGGCCGTTCTAACTTCAAAGTGTCGCTAAGTGAATTGTTCTTAAGTCGAGGACTACCTGTACATAGCATCTGCCTCTTAACAAGAGCCTGTAGTACAGGCTCAAGGTTGACTCAGCCTTCCATCCTTTCTAAGTAGGTAAATTGAGGACCCAGTTTGTGGGGGCAATAAGCTGACTTTGTATAAATATACAAAAAAGGATGAAGGCTATTGCTTAACGCATTGTAAACCGCCCTGAGTCTCCGGAGAAGGGCGGCATATAAATTAAAGCAAAAAAAAAAAAATTCCAGATGTGCAGAGGTTTTCCAGCCACATACAAAAATACTTGCCGCTTGGGGAATTCTCGGTGTGAAAAAGTCCCGCGTCACAAAAACGTTTTGACAAAAACGTTGAATTAATTCCTCGGTCCTGCAGCTGCAAGTCAGCTCCAACGTGTCAGAGGCTTTGCAATTTTGAAGCACGAGCTGTTCACCAAAACAAAAGCCAAAAAAAACCTTTGCCCTGCAGTGTAGTGATGAGAAGCGGGGCCTTCTTGGCGGTGGCCCCTTTGGGTAACGTTTCCGGAAGTAAATCTGCGCTTCCTGAGGCCAAAATTGGAAAAAAAATGAACATCTGGAATGCAATAGAACAGGGGTATCAAACTCGATTTCATTGAGGGCCGCATTGGGGCGTGGTTGACCTCGGGCGGGGGGTGGGCGTGGCCGACTGGGTGGCTTGCACGCATGTGCGCGGCTAAATGGCTAAATAGGACGGCATAGCGCCGGGACAGGTGAGCATTCGCAGGTTACCATTACCGGTTCGCTTAAACCGGTCTGAACCGGCTGGATCCAACCACATTGCAGGCCGGATCTGGCCGACGGGCTTCGAGTTTGACATCCCTTGCAGTAGAAGATATTCTTAAAGGGGACTTCCTTATATTACAGGCAGCGTCCAACCTACAAATATTCACTTAGTGACGGTTTGAAGTTATGGCGCTGAAAAACAAAAGACTTATGTCTGTTTTTCCCACGACCGTTGCCGCCTCCCCACCCGAGCCAAATTCGGACACTTGCCAACCGACTCATATTTATGACGGTTGCAAATGTTCCCGGGGGTCACGCGATCCCCTTTTGCGACCATCTTGACAAGCCAAGTCAACGGGGAAACCGGACTCGCTTAACAACCGTGCGAGTCATTTAACTGCCGTGGTTCGCTTAACGGCGGCGGCGAGGAAGGTCGTAAAATGCAGAACTCCCTTCGCCACTGTCTTGCTGAGTCATAGTAAATTTGGGCTCGATTACGGTCATATATCGAGGACTCTTGTCTTGATTTTTGATACGCTTTTGTATGGTGTGTAAATATATTCTAATATTATTTGGGGGGGGGGCACAGTTCCTGTTAGAAAAGATAATAGATATTAATATAGTTTTGTCTCATGCTGCTAAGTGCTCTCGCAAGAGAGATTTGAAATTTACAGGGTTGAAAGCGAATAAATGAATAGGACAAAGAAACGGAGGATTTATTTTTTTTAAAAAAATGTCCTGTAGGAAAATGACTTTTTAATCCAGGATGATGGCTCTACGGCTGTATCTTTTACGGAGTTAGTCCACGGTGTAAAAAAAAAAAAAAATCAAGACATTTGCACGAAATAAAACATGCAGGAAATGGAATTTCTGCCCCTCTCCAGCTGGGTTTGTAGAATTATTTTCCGGAGTTCTGTAAATGCAACGTGGACTGGATTTGAATTTTCATTTGTATTGTGCGTCTTTGCAAGGTGGGTCATAGCCTTGATTCGTTTCCAAATTGAAATGTTGTTTTAATTTTTTTTTTTTCTGCCCCTCATTTTTCATTTGTCGTTTTGCTTTGCTCGTTGGTTGAGGCTGGTATTACTTTGGTATCATTCAGTAACGCTCGCCAGGCGGTTTCGGTTGAAAACTGTAGAGTTATAAATCGGTGTATTTCAATCTCGGCGGCTTTTACGGCGTGGACTTCAACTCCCAGGATTCCCTGGCAGCAAAGATGCATTTGATGACATTACTGTTGTGACCTAAGCTCACTTAGTCATTACAGGACACAATTAGTCTCAAACGAAACTGTTTTATTATAACAGCTGAGAATTACTTCATTCCCAGCTTAGTCCTTCAGAAAAAGTCCTTCGGGCTTATCACAAACCTTTATCTTCTTTGGCACCCTTCCATAGGTCTTCCTTGGCAAAGCCCCACAAAGTTCAGAAACAAGAGATGCCGACTGGAAAACAGATTTAGCAACCTTGCTTTCCTACAAAGAGCTCAAGAGCCTTTGCTGCTCTTTTAAAGCCAATCATCTCCTGGCCTTACTCCTGAGTCGTCCTTTTTGCTTTAGCTGCTCTTGCCTTCTGGCAGCTCTGCGCATGCGCGCACTAGGAACAGGCTCCTTCTGTTCCTCCACCTCTCTGCTGTCTGATTCTGGGGGCTCCGGAGTCCGCGCATCACTCCCACTCCCTGGCCCCATCTCTGCCTCCGACCAGAGCCCTCGTCCGGGCCTTCTCCAGACTCCAGGACTGGCCCATTGTCCTCCCCGGTCTCCTCACTGTCTGACTTTGCTGCTAGCTCCGTGGGCTGCTGACGGACCACAACAATTACAACGTCGGCCTTTTCATTTTTCCATCCCTAACACACAATTTGCCGTTTTCCAGTAAATGGCACCCCAGGCATCCTCATCATCACTCAGCAAAAAAAAAAAAAAATCTCAAGGTCCATCGTTTTCTTTTAACGACCCCATAATCCTTGGCAAGGTGGAGTCTGGTCAACTGAATGGAGCTAACAAAGTGTTTTACTGGCCAGATGCCCTTCCTGTCTCCAGTGAGGAGTTTTGTTCAGCAGATATATTCTCATTGTGCCCAGAGAGGGAAATATCTGCCTCTACCTAGGATCGAACTCATAAGCCTCCTGATTGTGAGGCGAGAGCTCCACCTCACATGCGATCACACCACTCAAAATCTCAAAATCACATCTGCGATTACCGACAACGCCATCAATGTGTGTGTGAAAAGTCTGTGCCCCAGTGTGTGTATATTTGCACAGTCACTCACGCCCGTGTTACGTCCTGGCTGGACTACTGTAATGCTCTCTACATGGGGCTCCCCTTGAAAAGCACCCGGAGGCTCCAACTGGTCCAGAATGCGGCCGCGCGGGTGGTTATGGGCGCAACTCGTTGTGCCCGTGTGACACCCCTCCTGCGCGAGCTGCACTGGCTCCCAGTGGTCTTCCGGGTGCGATTCAAGGTGTTGGTTACCACCTTTAAAGCGCTCCATGGCATTGGGCCTGGGTACCTTCGAGATCGTCTTCTGCCACCAATAGCCTCCCACCGGCCAGTCCGCTCCCACAGAGAGGGTCTCCTCAGGGTGCTATCGGCCAAATTATGTCGGCTGGCGACACCCAGGGGGAGAGCCTTCTCTGTGGGGGCATCTGCCCTTTGGAATGAACTGCCCCCGGAAATGCGTAAGATCTCCGACCTCTGTGTATTTCGCTGTGCCATCTTGTTATTCCGCCAGGCCGGGCTATCGATGTAAAGATTTTAATTGGTTTTAAATATGGGATTTTAAATTTGGGGGTTTTATAATTGAGCCAATTATTTAATCATTTTAATAATTTTTAAATTTTGCCTGTCTTTGTGCTTTTAATCAGGCTGTACACCGCCCTGAGTCCTTCGGGAGAAGGGCGGTATAGAAATAAAATTAATAAAAATAAAGAAAGGAAGAAAGAAAGGGAGACTAGTATAGATCTATTTCAAGCTATTTAGCTCTCATCAGCTAGCCATACCCTTGCTTGAATCCAAGTTCGAATCCTGGTATGCTCCCTCCCACATGCTGGGGTAGACCAGGTGCCTCGATACAAAAACTTGGAGGTGTCTTGGCAACGTTTCGACGAAGTCTCATTCGTCATCTTCAGGCTGGTGTTCTCGGCTTCGTGCTTCTAGGAGCCCCCACCTAAACAGAACACACACCCATCCAATCAGAGCACAGCCAAACCCCCAACCAATCAGTTCACACCCCCACTGGCAGTTAAAAGGAAGAAACAGCTGCGATCACACACATTGCTCCTAGAAGCACGAAGCCGAGAACACCAGCCTGAAGATGACGAATGAGACTTCGTCGAAACGTTGCCAAGACACCTCCAATTTTACGCGGGAGAAAACCCGAATAACCAAAGACCTACATACAAACACCCGCGAAAACCTCAGAAAACATATACATACATACATACATACATACATACATACATACATGCATGCATACATACATACATACATACATACATACATACATACATACATATATATATATATATATATATATATATATATATATATATATATATATACCTGTTTTATTCCCTTTCGAGTTCTCCAGTCACATGGTTGGGCTCCCTTGACAAGTTTATAGTCCTCATGGAGGAAAAGAGTTGCTTCATTTTCACCCCAGCCGGCAACCTTCCCATCACGCAAGCCTCACAGGTTGTGTATATTGTGTGATGTCACAACATTGTTTCATCCTGACCTTGGTTCTCTTTGCACTTTCTTAACTTTACAGCTGGAATTTTTAGCAGCTGGATTCGAACTCAAGCTTAGGGAAATGCTTAAATAGAATTTTTTTTGGACTCACTTTCTTTTGGCGAGCCGTGGAACCGGCCTTCGAGAAACCGAAATATAGCTTGTGTCAGAGGCACGCCGGTAAATCATCCTTTAATTCTTCGTTTATCGTGGTTTCCATCATCCTGTTTGGCCGGGTGTACGGTTTAAGGCACGAGGCAAACCGGAAAACAGGTTAATCGGGCCTCGTGAAATTGAGAATTAACTTAACGATTTTGTACCTTAATTGCGTCGTACAAATTACGCAGTAACGGAAAATGCCCAACGCCGATAGTCCTCGACTTACGACCACAATTGAGCCCAAAACTCATGTTGCTAAACAAGACAGTTAAACGAGTTTTGCCTCCTTTTACAACCTTACCGTGGTGGTTAAGCGAGTCGTTAAGTGAATCCGGCTTCTGCTAGTCAGAAGGTTGCAAAAAAGGGGATTGCGTGACCCCCCCGGAGAGACCGCAACTGTCATAAGTCCATGCCAGTTGCCAAGCATTTGACTTTTGATCAGTCATCAATCATTTTTTTCCCCCAGTACCGTCGTAACTTCCAACGGTCACTCAAAAGAACGGTTGTAAGTCAAGGACTAGCTATATAATAATAGCTGGGACGTTCCGGGGCGGGGGAAGAAAAGATTTTAAACAATGGCAAGAAAATAGGAAGGAGGAAGGCGTCTTGGATACATTCGCCCGTTTTGAGTTATTTGTAAAAATAAGGCAGGATATAAATCAATACATGAAATGGGAACAGTGAAATAAATAATATGCAGGGTGACCGAAATTCACCCATTTTTGATGGGCATTATAAAAGGGGTTTCAAGCTGACATATTGACTTGTTTTTTTGACTCTTTCCTGACCGAAAATAGTGTTTGATGAAGCATAATACTGATTTATTAAATTATATATATATATTGGCTCCCTCCCTCCCAGCGGCTCTGAAAAGATTTACCAACTCCGGTACCGATTTGCAGTTTTGGGCGGCATTGAAATGGAATAAACAAAGTTAAAATGGATCCGACGTCTGCAAAGATTCTAGTCCTCATGAGTCTTTTGGCTTCCGTTCTAAACCCGGTCTAACATCACCAAAAAAAGCTGGTTTGTTTTTTTTTTAAAAAAGATCCTATAGGAACATACCCCAATCTGGTGTGCTCCCTTCTATTATTTTTTATTATTATTATTATTATTATTATTATTATTATTATTATTATTATTATTATTATGTATTAAATTTATTTGCCGTTCATCTCGCTGACTCTCGGGGGGGGGGGTCTCTTAGCTACCATGCTAGCTAGAGAAGACTGTTAACCAGGTTTACATGGATACAAGCCTGGGCTTGAGCCGGGATCTGCATCACCAGGAAACCCATGGTGCACCGATTGCAATTTTTGGCAGGAGGCCCATGCATATCCTCAATCATCCTCTAATATGAATTAAAGAATTAAATACAGGGTGTGTTTCATTTCCCCAGACACTCTGCGGAGGCAGATAAACGGTACTGGGGTGGTTAATCCGCTTTGCAAAACAAGTGTCCGTGGTAATTTAAATGACTCACTCCCTACTTACGCGAAGGATACAAGTCCGCGTAAGGCAGTGATTCCCAACCTCAGCAGTTTTAAGATAAGTGGACTTCAACTCCCAGAATTCCCCAGACAACATGGCTGTTCGCAACCTTCGTAACTTGATGGGTGGACTTCAATTCCCAGAATTCCCCAGACAACATGGAGGTCAGCAACCTCAGCCACTTTAAAATGGGTGGACTTCAACTCCCAGAATTCCCCAGCCAACATGGCTCTTAGGAATCTTGGTAACTTTAAGATGGGTGGACTTCAACTCCCAGAATTCCCCAGACAACATGGCTGTTAGCAACCTTGGTAACTTTAAGATGGGTGGACTTCAACTCCCAGAATTCCCCAGACAATATGGCTGTTAGCAACCTCAGCCACTTTAAGATGGGTGGACTTCAACTCCCAGAATTCCCCAGCCAACATGGCTCTTAGGAATCTTGGTAACTTTAAGATGGGTGGACTTCAACTCCCAGAATTCCCCAGACAACATGGCTGTTAGCAACCTTGGTAACTTTAAGATGGGTGGACTTCAACTCCCAGAATTCCCCAGACAATATGGCTGTTAGCAACCTCAGCCACTTTAAGATGGGTGGACTTCAACTCCCAGAATTCCCCAGCCAACATGGCTCTTAGGAACCTTGGTAACTTTAAGATGGGGGGACTTCAACTCCCAGAATTCCCCAGACAACATGGCTGTTAGCAACCTTGGTAACCTTAAGATGAGGGGGCGGACTTCAACTCCCAGAATTCCCGAGCCAACGTGGAGGTTAGCAATCTCAGCCACTTTTAAGATGGGGGGACTTCAACTCCCAGAATTCCTCAGCCAACATGAAGATCAGCAACTTCAGCTACTTTTAAGCCATGCGGCCTTCAATTCCCAGAATGGCTGGGGAATTCTGGGAGTTGAAGTCCACCCATCTTAAAAGTGGCCAAGATTGTGAAACACTGACTAATCTATGGATTCTCTACCCTAAATTTCTCAACTCTTCACCTCAAAATCAATTTCAAGAATATAATCTGCTGGTTTAATGCTACCCAGAATTCTGGGTACTGTTTTGGGGTGCAACCTGACCACGTCCTGGGCGCAAAGTCTCAATTCAGGCTGGATCTCCCCAAAATAACCCGCAGCACCACCGCCGGCCTCCTTCCGCTCTTCATATCTTCCCGGCGATGTACATGCAGAGAGCGTCCCGGACGTTCTCCGACCGTGCGGCGGGCTTAATGCGCGTATCGGGCCGCTGCAGGGGCTGTTCGAAGGTGGCGGCCAGCTGCCTGGCCTCCACTTCCCACTTCTCCTCGTAGGCCTCCCCTTTCTCCTCACAGATGTTGTGCAGGACGCAACAGGCCGAGATGAGGCGGGGAAGGTTCTCCACCGCGCAATCGTTGCGTCCCGTCAGGCAGCGCCACCGGCCCTTCAGGCGGCTGAAGGCTTCTTCCAGGGGTTCCTGGCACCGGCTCAACGTGACGTTGAAGGCCTCCTTGGTCTCATCCAGACCTTCCGTGTAGGGCACCATCAACCACGGAAGGAGAGGATAGGCCGGTCCTCCTAAGATGACGCGAGGGACCGATACGCCATTGATCTCCACATTACCGGGAGCGAAGAGAGTCCCTTCCTGCCCTTTGGTGAACAAGGTGGACTTGTTGAAGATCTTGGCTTCATGGGTCTTGCCGGGCCACCCCGCACTCAGATGGGTGAACTTCCCTCGATGGTCCACCAAAGCTTGCAAGGCCATCGAGTAGTAGCCCTTGGTGTTGACGTACTCCGACGCTTGGTGAGGAGGACACAAGATGGGCATGTGGCTGGTGCCCACCACGCCGGCACAGTTGGGGAAGCCCCTCGCTTCGAAGCCCTGGACAATATCCGCCAGATTGTTCCCCACGTTCACCGTGGAGCGCATCAACACCCTCTGAATGGCCCGGCACACCTCCAGCACCACCGAGCCGGCGGTGGACCTGCCGACGCCGAATTGGTTGCCTACGTCGCGGTAGCAGACGGAGGTGGCCAGCTTCCAGATGGCGATGGCCACTCGCTTCTCCACGCTCAGCGGGATCCGCATCCGGGTTTTCTGGCGCTGCAAAGCCGGAGACAGCCGGGCGCAAAGGTCCAAGAAGGTCGCCTTGCACATCCTGAAGTTCTGCAACCATTCACTATCGTCCCAGGTCTCCAGGACCGTCCGGTCCCACCACTCGGTGCTACGCGGCCGAGCCCAGAAGCGTCTTTCCACTGAACGCAGGCGTCCACCGCGCCTGAAACTGGCACTGCAGGTTTGTCTGGCCAGGAAGACCTCATCCTCTTCGGCATCCTCTTCTTCCTCTCCGTCCTCCTCCTCCTCCTCCTCTTCCTTCTCCTCCCCCAGGTCATCGTCTCCGTCCTCCTCTCCTCCTCGCCGCCCTAGGGAGTGCAGGAAGGCCCACCGACGCCGAGACGCTGCAGCCGAAGAGGCTTCCCCACGGGCTCGTAAATATTCCATCATCAGCGTGCCGGATTGCACCACGTACAACAGAGCGGCGTCCCGCTGGGCAGCGTCCATGCTGGACGTCGCTGGAAGAGAAGAAGAGAAATGAGGCTTGAACAAAATGGCCGCCTCTCTCCTTGCAGGGTCCTATGGCTGGCTGGGGAATTCTGGGAGTTGAAGTTCCCCCAAGTTGTCAGCTTTGAACAACATCAACAACTAAAGCATTGTCCTTTCGTCTTTTCCTCCTCTGTAAAAGTCTTTTCTTTCTTTCTTTCTTTCTTTCTTTCTTTCTTTCTTTCTTTCTTTCTTTCTTTCTTTCTTTCTTTCTTTTTCTTTCTTTTCTTTCTTTCCCTTTCTTTCTTTTCTTTTTCTTTCTTTCTTTCCTTTCTCTCTCTCTCTCCTTCCTTCCATCCTCGTCTGTCTATCTATCATCTCTCTATCATCTCTACCATCTATCTATCTATCCATCCATTCATCCAGAAGGGGTCGCAAAGCGGAGACGCCTCCGCTCTCCCACTCTGGAGAAAACTCCTTGGGGAGCGGGGAGGGGAGGGATTCTTAAGAGATGGGAGGGGGAGGGAGAAAAAGCAACAGGGGCCTCCATTGAAGCAAATGAAACAGTCGTGGCAACAATGAGACAAGTGACAACATATAGAAGAAGAAGAAAAAAGGAACGCGTTGCATTGGCCGGGAATCGAACCCGGGCCTCCCGCGTGGCAGGCGAGAATTCTACCACTGAACCACCAATGCTCTGTAAAACAGCTGGATTTTCCCCTTCAAATCCTGTGCAGTTGCCACACAAAGAGCCAGGCCTGCTGTTGCACCACGAATTCACCAGCAAACTCTTCCTTCCTTCCTTCCTTCCTTCTTTCCTTCCTTCCTTCCTTCCTTCCTTCCGTCTTCCTTTTTTCCGTTTCTCTCTTTTCTTCTTCCCTCTTTCTTTCTTCCCTTCCTCCCACTTCCATCCTCCATTCATCCTTCCCTTTTCCTTCTTCCCTTTCTCTCTCTCCTTCCTTCTCTCCCTTTCTTTCCTTCTCTCCTGCTTTCATTCCTCTCCTGCCTTCTTTCCTCCTATTCTTTCTGTTTCACTCCTTCCATCCTTCCTTCCTTCCCTTCCTCTTCCTCTTTGTTTCTTCCTTCCTTCCTTCCATCTTCCTCCCTCCAGTCTTCCTTTTTTCCATTTCTCTCTTTTCTTCTTCCCTCTTTCTTTCTTTCTTCCCTTCCTCCCACTTCCATCCTCCATTCATCCTTCCCTTTTCCTTCTTCCCTTTCTCTCTCCTTCCTCCTTCCTCCTGTCTCTCTTTCCCTCTCCTGCCTTCATTCCTCTTCCTCCTTCTTTCCTCCTATCCTTTCTGTTTCTCTCCTTCCTTCCTTCCCATCATTTCTTTCTTTTTCTTCCTTCCTTCCTCTACCTACCTACCTACCTACATCTATCTATCTATCTATCTATCTATCTATCTATCTATCTATCTATCTATCTATCTATCTATCTATCATCTATCTATCTATTTATCTATCTATTCTGTCTATCATCTATCTCTATCTCAAACTATCTATGTCTCTCTCTCTCTATCATCTATCTATCTATCATCTATCTATCTATCATCTATCTATCTATCTCTACCTACCTATGTCTCTCTCTCTCTCTCTCATCTATCTATCTATCTATCTCTATCTATTTCTACCTACCTATGTCCCTCTTTCTCTCTCTTATCTATCTATCTATCTATCTATCTATCTATCTATCTATCTATCTCTACCTACCTATGTCTCTCTCTCTCATCTCTCTCTCTCTTTCTCTCTCTCTCTCATCTATCTATCTATTTATCATCTATCTCTATCTATCTCTACCTACCTGTCTCTTTCTCTCTCTCTCTATCATCTATCTATCTATCATCTATCTATCTATCATCTATCTATCTATCTCTACCTACCTATGTCTCTCTCTCTCTCTCTCATCTATCTATCTATCTATCTATCTATCTCTATCTATTTCTACCTACCTATGTCCCTCTTTCTCTCTCTTATCTATCTATCTATCTATCTATCTATCTATCTATCTATCTATCTATCTATCTATCTATCTCTACCTACCTATGTCTCTCTCTCTCTCATCTCTCTCTTTCTCTCTCTCTCTCTCATCTATCTATCTATTTATCATCTATCTCTATCTATCTCTACCTACCTGTCTCTTTCTCTCTCTCTCTATCATCTATCTATCTATCATCTATCTATCTATCATCTATCTATCTATCTATCTATCTATCTCTACCTACCTATGTCTCTCTCTCTCTCTCTCTCTCTCATCTATCTATCTATCTTACTTCCTTCTCCACAGTTTGGCCATCCGACCACACTGCCAACATCTGGCAACTTTTTTTCCCCCCAGCATCCTGGAATGAAGTTTTTGAGGCCTGCGAGAACAGAGAGAGAGAGAGAGAGAGAGAGAGAGAGAGAGAGAGAGAGAGAGAGAGAGAGAGAGAACAGCCCCTAGAATTGTAGTTAGAAGAGTCTGAGAGGCCATCTAGCCTAACCCCATCCCCAGACAGTAACCATTAAAGCCCCTTGCAGCAGCCCTACCCAGGATCTTATCCAACTGACTTCTGCGCAGGACCACGCAACCCAACCTCACGCTGACTCCCCTTGACACCAGGCTCGCTAATGACTGTCCTTCCTCGCAGGGTTGCTGTAGCACACACCGATTAGAAACTCTTTTCGACTGGATTGCCAGCCGCTATAGATAGCCCATCCTCCCTTCCCTTATTATGGAATGGAATGGAATGGAATGGAATGGAATAGAATAGTGGTAGAAAATACGGAATGGAATGGAATGGAATGGAATGGAATGGAATAGAATAGAATAGAATAGAATAGAATAGAATAGAATAGAATAGAATAGAATAGAATAGAATAGAAAATATGGAATGGAACGGAACGGAACGGAACGGAACGGAACAGAACAGAATAGAATAGTGGTAGAAAATACGGAATGGAATGGAATGGAATGGAATGGAATAGAATAGAATAGAATAGAATAGAATAGAATAGAAAATATGGAATGGAACGGAACGGAACGGAACGGAACAGAACAGAACAGAACAGAACAGAACAGAATAGAATAGTGGTAGAAAATACGGAATGGAATGAAATAGAATAGAATACTGGTAGAAAATATAGAATGCAATGCAATGGAATGGAATAGAATAGAATAGAATAGAATAGAAAATATGGAATGGAATGGAATGGAATGGAATAGTGGTAGAAAATACGGAATGGAATGGAATGGAATGGAATAGAATAGAATACTGGTAGAAAATACAGAATAGAATAGAATAGAAGAGAAGAGAAGAGAAGAGAAGAGAAGAGAAAATACGGAATAGAATGGAATGAAATAGAATAGAATACTGGTAGAAAATATAGAATGCAATGCAATGGAATGGAATGGAATAGAATAGAATAGAATAGAATAGAAAATATGGAATGGAATCGAATGGAATAGAATAGTGGTAGAAAATACGGAATGGAATGGAATGGAATGGAATGGAATGGAATAGAATAGAATACCAGTAGAAAATACGGAATGGAATGGAATGGAATAGAATTATTGTCACTTTGAATGTACACTAATCAGCATACATTTAAGTGAAATTTCGTTGCATGCAGCTCTCCAATATATACTCCGTACTATAACAGAATAAAGAAATACAGGTAAATACAGAAAAATACAGAATCATGCATACAATACCGAATTATGCACATAAATACCGAATTACGCATATATTACAGAATTATGCAGATACAGAATTATGCACATAATTTAAGACTGCAAAGCCATGCATTCTTCCTCCCCCTTCCTCCTCCGCCATCTCTCCCTTTGCAATTTTCCCCATCCCTCTATTTTTTTTATTATTTATTTTGCAAGGATTGCAAACATAGCCAAGCATAAAACAAACCTTCTGGTTTGTAGAAGTAGATCGATGTTCCAGGACCTGGGAGAAAAAGGAGAAAAGCGAAAAAAAGAAGGGAGAAAGAGAGAGAGAGAGAAAAAAAATCGGAATTATTTCGCCCAAAGAAGAAAAATCAAAAGCAACGCAGTCGAGCCTGGCGATTCAAGGGTTAACCCGACCCGGGGAAAGGGAGGGGGTCGGAAAAGCTGGAGTGAGGAGGAAAGACTCCGCCCACATCTCCTAAGCAACGGGCCTGACCCCGCCCACGCGTAGAACCTTCTCCATTTGCTCCTCGAATATGGAAAGAACGGGATATGCAAATGATCAAGGACGCCATTGGCTGGGCGGCCTCCCCGCCTCCCTTTCCGACGGCGGGGGAACGGCGAAGGGCGGTAAAACTGCGCGTCAGTCGCGGTTCCATGGTGTAATGGTGAGCACTCTGGACTCTGAATCCAGCGATCCGAGTTCGAATCTCGGTGGGACCTGATTTTTTTTTTATATTTTATATTTATATTTTGTAAATTTATTTATTTATATATATTTACGACATAACACTATTTATTTAGCATGGCCAAATTCTCCTTCCAATATCCAAGATTGTTTTTCAACCTTGGCGACTTTAAGACGGTTGGACTTCAACTCCCAGAATTCTCTAGGCGGCCATGTTGGCTGAGGAATTCTGGGAATTGAAGTCCACTCATCTCTCAACCTCCCATGGTTGAAAAATCATGGTTCACAGTAGTGTTTTCCAACGTTGATAACCTTAAGATGGTGGGACTTCAACTCTAGGTGGCCATGTTGGCTGAGGAATTCTGGGAATTGAAGTCCACTCATCTCTCAACTTCCCATGGTTGAAAAAACCATGGTTCACAGCCTTGTTTTTCAACCTTGGCGACTTTAAGACGGTGGGATTTCAACTCCCAGAATTCCCTAGGTGGCCATGATGGCTGAGGAATTCTGGGAATTGAAGTCCACTCATCTCTCAACTTCCCATGGTTGAAAAACCATGGTTCACAGCCGTCTTTTTCAACCTTGGGGACTTCAACTCCCAGAATTCCCTAGCCAGCCCATGTCAGCTGGGGAATTCTGGGAGATGAAGTCCCACCGTCTTAATTTTAAAATAATTTTATTCTAAAATTCCCAAAGAAAGCTAAGTCTCTGGAGCCCAGGGACCTGCCCACTTATTTTGCCAGTGAACGAGTCATGCATTTTTCTCCCCTCAGGAAAGGTGGCCACCGGGAGATCACGGCATGCTTCACGAGCCGCCAGGGCGATGAGAGGGCGGCACGCTCACGAGAGCAGGTGGACCTGGAGGAAATTCCAGGTGGAGACGGGAATGTTTCCACATGGCAACCTGTGTGAGTGTCTCAACCTCAGAGGCGGAGAAATTAGCATTTTCTCAGGCTTGGATCTGATGGGATCCTAGCCATTTGGCCCCGAGTGGGATACGCCATCTCTCCGAAAGTCTCAAAGCTTCATTTTTGTGTTGTATATTTAAAAACTCTCGTTTGAAGTTACAACGGCGCTGAAAAAAAGTGACTTTCGACCAGTCCTCGCACTTATGACCATGGTCACGGCATCAAAAATTCAGGTGCTTGTATTTACGACGGTCCCGGATCATGGGATCATCCTTTCCCAGATGGCTTCGGATGAGCAAAAGTCAAAGGGGAAAGCTGGCTTCGTTTAATGACTGTGTGATTCATTTAACAACCATGGCAAAAAAAAAGAAAAGGGGTGTGATTCATTTAACAAGCACCTTGCTTAATAGCAATGGGAATTCTGGATAAATCCTGGAGATGATGGGTGGGCCGGCAAACAAATAGGACCCTTCCTGGGGTGAAATCCAGCAGATTCTAGCAGGTTCTGGCGAACTGGTAGCGGAAATTTTGAGCAGTTCGGAGAACCGGTAGCGGAAATTTTGAGCAGTTCGGAAAACCGGTAGCGGAAATTTTGAATAGTTCGGAGAACCAGCAAATACCACCTCTGGCTGGCCCCAGAGTGGGGTGGGAATGGAGATTTTGCAATATCTTGCCCCTGCCACGCCCACCAAGCCACGCCCCACCAAGCCACGCCCACAGAACCGGTAGTAAAAAAGAAATGGATTCCACCACTGGATTTCACCTCCCCTTAATCCTTAGTTCAGCCTTTCAGATGGTTGAAGGCTGCAGCAGGTTCGAGAATTCCCAACCGGGATGTTACAGATCTGGAGGCCACGAAATTTAGGAAGGCCACTCTAGATTCCTTCTATTATCTCGAATTTAACCTAGAATAAAACTCTCCCAAGTTGCTGGGGGGGAAAAAAATGGAAGAACCTCAAGCTGTGAATGGTTTTTCCCCTCCCCTCTGCTCATAATTAGAATTTATAGCATTTTATTACCGGTCGTTCAAAAATCATATTTCCTGAAAAACACAACGGTTAAACTTTTTAAAGGTGGTCCCCAAAATAATATTAAAAAAGGGGCAAACTAATAGTAAGAATATGTGAAACCCATCACTGCCCCCCCCAGCCATGAAAATGGTTCTTTGACCCTAGGCTGGCTCCCAGAGTTGGAAAAGACCCCAGAGATCATCTATCCCACCCCTGCTCAGTTTAGGGTCTGCTGAAAGGCGTCCACTGAAGGAGAATTAGCTTCACGAACCCCTTTTGTGAGTCGACACGTTTGAGTTATTATTATTTTTTTTCAAAGGAATTCAAATGAGTTCCAGAAAGGAGTTTTTTTAAAAAGCTTAGATCCGTGATGGCGAACCTGTGGCACGCGTGTCACAGGTGGCACACGGCGCCATATCGGTGGGCACGCGCGCCATATCGGTGGGACTTCTGGAAGTTGGCAAATGGGCCGTTTCCGGCCTCTGGGGGGTGGGTGGGAAGGCCGTTTTTGCCCTCCCCAGGCTCCTAGAGAGGCTCTGGAGCCTGGGGAGAGCAAAAAATGGGCCTTCCAGTCCCACCGGAAGTCAGCAAATGGGCCATTTCCAGCCTCTGGAGGGCCTCCGGGGTGGTGGGGAAGGCCGTTTTCGCCCTTCCTAGAGAGACTCTGGAGCCTGGGGAGAGCAAACAACGGGCCTTCCGCTCCCACCGGAAGTCGGCAAATGGCCCATTTCCAGCCTCTGGAGGGCTTCCAGGGTGGTGGGGAAGGCTCTGGAGCCTGGGGAGAGCAAAAAATGGGCCTTCCAGTCCCACCGGAAGTCAGCAAATGGGCCATTTCCAGCCTCTGGAGGGCCTCCGGGGTGGTGGGGAAGGCCGTTTTCGCCCTTCCTAGAGAGACTCTGGAGCCTGGGGAGAGCAAACAACGGGCCTTCCGCTCCCACCGGAAGTCGGCAAATGGCCCATTTCCAGCCTCTGGAGGGCTTCCAGGGTGGTGGGGAAGGCCGTTTTTGCCCTCCCCAGGCTCCTAGAGAGGTTCTGGAGCCTGGGGAGAGCAAAAAACAGGCCTACCAGGCCCACCTCGCGTGCCAAAAGCAGAGGTAGCGCGGGAGGGTCACACACGCATGCGCAGGAGGGCAGGGCGCATAGAATTATGCATGTGTGCACGCATGTGGGTGACTCCCCCCGTGCCCCCCCGCTTTTGGCCCGTGATTAGCCATCACTGGCTTAGATGATCATCGTTTTCCTAGATAAAGGGATAGAAATTAAGATACGCTGCTTAAACTAAGATTCACCAAGCAGACGAGCCACCAAGCTCAGCTAAGTGTTTTAAATTCCTTCTGGGTTTTCATTTTTTAATATTTTATATAGTTATTGGAAGTTTCCTTATAGGTGGTCCTCGACTTATAACCAACTGTCTGTTTAGTGACCGTTCGAAGTTACAGCAGCCCTGAAAAAAAGAGTGTCTGATGACCAGGTCCTCACACCTACAACATCCCCACAATCACGGGATGATAATTCAGACGCTTGTCAACTGGTTCGTATTTACGACGGTCGCGGTGGTTCCGGGATCCCCCTTTTTTTGCGACCTCTTGACGAGCAAAGCCCACGGGGAAGCTTAACAACCGTGGGACTCACTAACTGAACAAGTGCGGCGATTCACTTAATGACGGTGGCAAGAAAGGTCGTAAAGCGGGGTTGAAACTCACTTAACTCACTGTTTCATTGAGCCACAGAAATTCTGGGCTCAATTGTGGTCATAAGTTGAGGACTAGTTGTATAGTTTAAATCCGTGTTTATCAATGTTGGCCGCTTTAAGACTCGTGGACTACAACTCCCAGAATTCCCCAGCCAGCCAACAACTCAGAAACCCATTGCCCAATCCAAGTAGGTATTTTGAAGCTAACTTAAAGGGTTTTATTTACAGTATTCATTGCCTTAGACCAGGGGTGTCCATCCTTGGCCAGTTTAAGATGCTCGGACTTCAACTCCCAGAATTCCCCAGTCATCCATATAAGGTAACTTTCTTCACAGGTGGTGGGTATGCACTAAACATAATATATCTTTGACTTCAGCAAAGTGGGGAAAAAAAGAGCTGGCTGGGGAATTCTGGGAGTTGAAGTCCACACGTCTTAAATCAGGGGTTTCCATCCTTGGCCACTTTAAGATGCGTGGACTTCAACTCCCAGAATTCCCCAGTCATCCATATAAGGTAACTTTCTTCACAGGTGGTGGGTATGCACTAAACATAATATATCTTTGACTTCAGCAAAGTGGGGGAAAAAAAGAGCTGGCTGGGGAATTCTGGGAGTTGAAGTCCACCAGTCTCAAAGTGCCAAGGTTGAGAAAAACACCTCTTCATCACAACCTACGAGACGTATTATACGATTCCAACATTCCTTCTTCAGGCCAACGCAGCTTTGCTGCAACCCAGCCGGTGTCACAACAGCGCACACCGAGCTGCCTGTAACGGTGTGACAATTGCACAAGCTGTGTTGTCGCAAGGACCTCTCTTTGACAAAGGAGGGAGCGTGGGATCACTTCCGGTCTTGCAATAGGAATTCATCTATTACCACCTCCTCTGCAATCCTGGGTGGTTGTTTTTTTTTAACCTTGTAAGTGTGAACCGCTGCTAAACCACTGGTCATATGTCAAGGACCACCAAGGTGGAATGTTCTTCGCCCTAATTGCATTTCAGGTTGGCACGCCTTGGAAACAATCTGTAGAAATTGGCTTAAAATCCGTGGCAAAAAGAGAGAGTCATAAACGCAGGTGCAACTCATACTACCCTCCCATACTATACTAGATGACACAGTATCGACGGTAGAGGCCTTCAAATTCCTAGGTTCTACCATATCCCAAGATCTAAAATGGACACCTAAACATCAAAAGCGTCATCAAAAAAGCACAACAAAGAATGTTCTTTCTGTGCCAACTCAGGAAGCTCAAACTGCCCAAGGAGCTGCTGATCCAGTTCTACAGAGGAATTATTGAGTCTGTCATCTGCACCTCCATAACTGTCTGGTTTGGCTCTGCAACCCAACAAGACAGACACGGACTTCAGAGGATCATTAGAACTGCAGAAAAAAACAATGGCTACCAACCTGCCTTCTATGGAGGACCTGTATACTGCACGAGTCAAAAAGAGGTTCTGTGAAAATATTTACAGACCCCTCGCATCCTAGACATAAACTGTTTCAACTCCTACCCTCAAAACGAGGCTATAGAGCGCTGCGGACCAGAACACCTAGCTAGACACGAGGACAGTTTTTCCCCCGAACGCCATCACTCTGCTAAACAAATAATTTCCTCAACACTGTCAAACTATTCACTAAATCTGCATTACTATTACTATTAATCTTCTCATCATTCCCACCACCCATCTCCTCCCACTTACGACTGCATGACTGTAACTTTGTTGCTTGGATCCTTACGATTTATATTGATATTGATTGTTTCCTGATTGCTTATTTGTATCCTATGACTATCATTAAGTGTTGTACCTTATGATTCTTGACGAATGTATCTTTTATGTACACTGAGAGCGTAGGCAACAAGACAAATTCCTTGTGTGTCCAATCACACTTGGCCAATAAAGAACTCTATTCTATTCTATTCTATTCTATTCTATTCTATTCTATTCTATTCTATTCTATTCTATTCTATTCTATTCTATTCTATTCTATTCATACCACCACGCTTAGTGATGGAAACTGTTTCCCACGCTGTCGTGTCTTCAAACGGTCACTAAGAGCATGGTCGTAAGTCGAGGACTCTCTCTGTCCATTTTCTGGGCGTGTCCTTTTGTCTCTTATTGGAAAACTGTCAGCACTCCAAACTACATTCGTTCCAGCGCTGACATAAGGAGGAGAAGAGGGGGGCAGCTGGCAAGAGGACGCTTGACTTTTCACCTACTTATTTTCCCTGAAGATAATATCCCCTAGGTCCTAGGAGATGGGATGGGAGGGGGGACATTCCTGGGAGCTGAAGTAGTAGATATGGGGAGAGTGATTTGGAAGATGGCCAATGAGACGCAGAGAATTGGGGAACAGAAAGGGAAGGTTTGGGGTCAGGAAGTCAGTGTTGGCTACGACGAAGTCGGGGGGACAGATTGTCGTGCTTCATAAATGAAAGATTTCATCAAAGACTATTTGTTTGGAAATGCAATTTATTTGAGACGACACTGAAACCTGACTGTCAGGTCTGCATTCCTCTTCTGCATTCCCATTCATTTCTCCCCCACCACACTTAAACATGAGCTAGCCGTGTGCGGCGACAGCCAAAGAAGCTAATACGATCCTTGGTTGTATAAATCACGGGAAAGATTAGTACCACTTTGTAAAGCCTTAGTAAGGTCACACTTGGAATCCTGCATCCAGTTTTGGTCCCCACATTACTAAAAAAAACAAACAAACGTTGAGACTTTGGAAAAAGTGCAAAGAAGAGCAACTAAGATGATTAAAGGCTCAAACATGCGACGAACGGTTGCAGGAACTGGGCACGGCTAGTCTAGTGAAGAGAAGGACCAGGGGAGACAGGATAGCAGTCTTCCAATATTTGAGGGGCTGCCCCAGAGAGGAAGGGAGTCAAGCTATTTTCCAAGGCACCCGAAGGCCAGACAAGGAATAACGGATGGAAACTGAACAAGGAGAGATTCAACTTGGAAATAAGGAGAAATTTTCTGACAGTGAGAACCACCAACCGATGGAACAGAAGTTGCCTTCGGAAGTTGTGGGAGCTTCATCCCTGGAGGCTTTCAAGAAGAGACTGGACAGATCTGTCAGAAATGGTGTAGGGTCTCCTGCTTGGATGGGCGGGGGGGGGTTGGACTAGATGACCTCCAAGGTCCCTTCCAATTCCGTCATTAAGAAACAACGGATGGGAACTCGCCAAGGAGAGAAGCAACCTGAACCAGGGGGAACAGAAGTTGTGGATGCTCCATCCCTGGAGTCCGAAAGGTGCTTTTTTAAAGAGGCCACTGAACTTTCTGGTTATTCTTTGAAGACGTTTTGCTTCTCATGTGAGAAGCTTCTGCCAGGTAAGTGCAGGGCGCGCGTGGAGGCTCTGGGATGGGGGGACGAAAAACGGGCCTACTGGAAGGATCGGAAGTCTGAAAACGGGCCATTTCTGGCCTCTGGAGGGCCTCCGGAGCCCAGGGGAGGCTGTTTTCGCCCTCCTGGAGGCTCCAGAAAAGCCTTCGGAGCCTGGGGAGGGCAAAATCAACCCCCTCTGTGTTACAGGAGGCCGAGTAGGCCACGCCTCCATGGCCACGCCCATCCAGCAACCGGGCAGCAGTCCCACCTCTGGGTTGGACTAGAAGACTTCCTAGATCCCTTTCAACTCTGTTAATCAGAACAGATCTCCCAATTGGCACAAGGTGTCCATTTTGTTTTTTTTGAGAAGGTGCCATGTTTGGCTCAAGCCAGCCAGATCGTGCCCCAGGCTCAGAAGGAAGACGTGACTGCTATACTGTCCAAACATCCATCCTTTGAAGTCACTGGTCAATTTGGAGATGTTTTGTGAGATAAACTATGCCAGCCATTCTGAGCAGCTCCCAAATGGAAGAGTGCTGAGTCAGAGAGTCAGCCTGGCGAGAATTTCACCCTGTCTTCACCACCATTTCCTGTCCTGTCCTGTCCTGTCCCAAAGAAATTCCGGGTGGCCGGACCAGAGTCAGAATCAGAATAGAGTTGGAAGGGACCTTGGAGGTCTTCTAGTCCAGCCCCCAGCCCCTAGACCCCTGATGGTGAGCCTATGGCACATGTGCCACAGGTGGCATGCATAGCCATATTGGTGGGCACGCGAGCTCAGCTCCGGCGCACACGCGCGTGCCAGCCAGCTGATTTTCGGGCCTTCTGGGCCCACCAGAAGTAGGGGAACAGGCTGTTTCCTGCCTCCGGAGGGCCTTGAGGGGGTCGGGTGGGGAAGGCCTGTTTTTCTGTCTCCCAAGAGCCTTTCTAGGAGTCTGGGGAGGGCGAAAACGGCCTTCCCAACCCCCCCGGAGGCCCTCCGGAGTCCGGAAATGGCCCTTCTGGGCCCACCAGAAGTAGGGAAACAGACTGTTTCCTGCCTCCGGAGGGCCTTGAGGGGGTCGGGTGGGGAAGGCCTGTTTTTCTGTCTCCCAAGAGCCTTTCTAGGAGTCTGGGGAGGCCGAAAACGGCCTTCCCAACCCCCCCCGGAGGCCCTCTGGAGGCTGGAAATGGCCCATTTGCCAACTTCCGGTAGGACCGGAAGGCCCATTTTTTGCTGTCCCCAGCCTCCAGAGCCTTTCTAGGAGCCTGGGGAGGGTGAAAACGGCCTTCTCCAACCCCCTGGAGGCCCTCCAGAGGCCAGAAATGGCCCGTTTGCCAACTTCCGTTTGCGGGACCCCCACCCCCGCCCCCGCTCCTGGCACGCGATGGTAAAAAGGTTAGCCATCAGTGCCCTAGACCATTTTAGAATTCGAATAGAATAGAGCCGCTCAAACAGGATGAACTGAGGGAAGGGATTACTAGCGTGGTGTCCATGATGCTATTCCGGGGACTTACGATGACAATTTGTGAGCAGAATTTCTGTCCTGTTGAGCAAAGAGGTTGCTAAGTGAGTTACGCCCGATTCGATGAGCTTTTTGGGTTCGCTTCTTCAGCAAATCCCTGCAAGTTCTTAAGTGAATCGGGCGGTCCTTAAACGAACCCAGCTTCCCCCATTATCGGAAGCCGGCTAGAAAAGTCTCAGAGGGTGATCCCGTGATCCCAGGAGGCCGCCAATCTGTTTTTAAATCTACGCCACCCAAATTTGGATCCCACAGGACCTCACAGGAGTGCTGTGGTGATTTTAAGCGTGAAGAAGACTGGTCGTAAGTCACCTTTTTCGTTGCTAACGTCGCTAAGCGAGGACTGCCTGCCCAAAGGAGGAGCAGAACAAGGGAAGTGAGAAACCAGTTTATGTCTGATTGGCTGGTTTTTGTTTTTTTTCTTTAGAGGAAAGAGAACATGTTGAGGTTTTCACATCGATGTTTTCCAAGCTTGGCGGACAAACAACGAGACTCGTGACTTCGCCGTGCCCACAAAAGCTCCTTCTTTCCTTGATATTATTACTCAATTAAACAAATTAAATCCGATCACAGGACAGGTGGCAGAACAGGCTGAATGGATGTGGCATCCGTGGGACAATTAAAGACGATTATTTATGATTTGCTGTGAACAATTGAAAAGGCAATAATGCTTTGAGGCCAGAGATGAGCCATAGCACTTGTTCAACTTCTTTTTTAAAAAGTTTATATTTTTATATATATATATGTAAGTCTTTGGTTATTCGGGTTTTCTCCCGCGTAAAATTGGAGGTGTCTTGGCAACGTTTCGACGAAGTCTCATTCGTCATCTTCAGGCTGGTGTTTTCGGCTTCGTGCTTCTAGGAGCAATGTGTGTGATCGCAGCTGTTTCTTCCTTTTAACTGCCAGTGGGGGTGTGAACTGATTGGGTGGGAGCTTGGCTGTGTTCTGATATATATAATATAATATAATATAATATAATATAATATAATATAATATAATATAATATAATATAATATAATATAATATAATATAATATAATATAATATAATATAATATAATATAATAATATAATATAATATAATATAATATAATATAATATAATATAATATAATATAATATAATATAATATAATATAATATAATATAATATAATATAATATATATATATATAAAATTTATTTATATATTTTCAATTAACATACGTATGTCCTTTGTGAACAGTGTAATGTCCGGTTCAGTTTCTTACATAATAATATATAACATACAATAACAACAATAATATTGGGTAATATTGATGATGATAACAACAACAATAATAATAATACACTGTTTTCCCGAAAATAGGATCCAACCGGAAAATAAGTCCTAGCATGATTTTTCAGGATGCTCGTAATACAAGCCCTACCTCCAAAATAAGCCCCAGTTAAGATTGTCAGCCAGATGGGTGCATTTAGTACCGTATTTCTCCCCAAATGAGACCTAACCAGAAAATAAGCCCTAATGCGTCTTTTGGAGCAAAAATTAATATAAGACCCGGTGTTGTTTTCGGGGAAACATGGTCATCATCATCATCATCATCATCATCATCATCATCATCATCATCATCATCCTATGAAACACAAAACTGGGATATCAAATCTCAAGCCAACACGGCAAGATAAACCATCTACTATACACGGATGACTTAAAAATGTATGCGAAAAGCCCCACTGAACTTAAATCAATACTCAACACAGTTCAACTGTTCAGCCGCGACATCAAAATGAACTTTGGACTTGAAAAATGTGCTATATTATCCATGCAGCAAGGAAAAATGGAAAAAAAAAATAGAAGGAATAGAACTGGGAAATGGAAACACAGTAAAAGCGTCAGCAAAGGAATGATGGTTACAAATACCTAGGCATTTTGGAAGCAGATTTATTTATTTATTTATTTATTTTTCAGATTTCTATACCGCCCTTCTCCTTTCGGACTCAGGGCGGTGAACAGCCAAGATAAAAACATTTATACACAAAAGTTAAAAATAGATTTAAAATAATTAAATAAATTTGGCCCGTAATTTAAAACTTTTCAATTAAAATCCATATCAAATTTTAAAACCAACCGTAAAATCAGGACAGCCCGGTTAACTGAAAAAAATAGGTTTTTAGGGCCCGACGAAAAGTCCGGAGGTCGGAGATCACTCGTATCTCTGGGGGTAGATTGTTCCAGAGGGTAGGTGCCACCACAGAGAAGGCTCTCCCCCTGGGGATCGCCAGCTGACATTGTCTGCCCAATGGCACCCTGAGGATGCCCTCTCTGTGGGAGCGAACTGGCCGGTGGGAGGCTATTGGTGGCAGAAGGCGGTCCCATAAGTACCCCGGCCCTAAGCCATGGAGCGCTTTAAAGGTAATCACCAACATCTTGAAGCGTACCCGGAAGTCCACCGGAAGCCAATGCAGCTCGCGCAGGAGAGGAGTCACATGGGAGCGCCCCGTCGCTCCCATAATCCCCCGCGCGGCCGCATTCTGCACCAGTTGGAGCCTCCGGGTGTACCCCAAGGGGAGCCCCATGTAGAGAGCGTTACAATAGTCCAGACGAGAAGTGACGAGTGCTTGAGTGAGCGTGCGTAGGGAGTCCCGATCCAGAAAGGAGCGCAACTGGCGTATCAGGCGAACCTGATAAAAAGCCATAAAATCTTGAATGGAAAAGTCAAAGAGTCAACGCAAAAGGAATACTTCAGGAGGGTCCACAAAATATTAAAATCAAAGCTGAATGCTGGAAACATAATTAGAGGCATTAATACATGGGCAGTTCCAGTGATATGCTACTCGGCTGGAATCATCAACTGGACTTGGGCTGAACTGGAAAACTTGGACCGGAAAACGCGCAAACTTTTGAATATGTACCACGCTTTACATCCACGAAGTGACATCGACAGGTTGTATGTACTGCCCAGAAAAATAGGGAGCAGAGGACTATTGCAAATCCATCAAACTGTAGAAGAAGAAAAACGAAGTTTGAAGGATTACGTGAACCAAAGTACAGAAAAATTGCTGCAGGCTGTGAAAACGGAGAACATTATAAAAAACAACAGAAACAAAGGCAGAATATAAGGAAAAACAGCTGGATGACAGATTAAACGGATGGAAAACCAAAGCTTTGCATGGACAGCGCTTGAAAAACATTGAAGGAAAGTGTGATGACAACTTGACAGGGGCATGGCTTAAGAGGGGAACCATCGAGAAAGAAACGGAAGGTTTAATACCGGCTGCTCAAGAACAAGCACTACAAACTAATGCCACGAAAGCAAAGATACAAAAATCCACCGACAATCCAAACTGCCCACTTTGCAACAACAAAGTCGAAACTGTTTCACATTTAATATGTGAATGCAGCAAAATCACACAAACTGATTACAAAGCTGGACACGACCGAGTTGCTAAATTAATCCACTGGTTATTATGTAAAAAATACAACTTTCCTGTATCCAAAAAGTCATGGGAACATAAAATGGAAAAAGTTTTAGAAAATGAGAAGGTGAAGATCTTGTGGGGCTTTTGAATACAGACGGATCGTCATTTGGAACATAACATGCCAGATATCCCCAGTTGTCGAAAACCTGAAGCGTACAATTTATTGATATCGCTGTACCAAGGAGACGCCAGAGTCAAAGAAAAAAGAACTGGAAAAAAAATCATGAAATATCGCGACCTGGCCATCGAAACTACGTGATTATGGATGAAGCAGGTAACAGTGATACCCATTGTCATCGGGGCACTTGGCACCATGTCCAAGAATTTTACAAAACACATCAAGAAGAACGGAACGGAACGGAACAGAACAGAACAGAACAGAACAGAATAGAATAGAAAATATGGAATGGAATGGAATAGAATGGAATATAACAACATAACATGACATGACATGACATGACATGACATGACATGACATGACATGACATGACATGACATGACATGACAGAACAGAACAGAACAGAACAGAACAGAACAGAAAATATGGAACGGAACGGAACAGAACAGAACAGAATAGAATAGAATACCGGTAGAAAATATGGAATGGAATGGAATGGAATGGAATGGAATGGAACGGAACGGAATGGAACGGAACGGAATGGAACGGAATGGAACAAAACGGAACAGAACAGAACAGAACAGAACAGAACAGAATACCAGTAGAAAATATGGAATGGAACGGAACAAAACAGAACAAAATGGAACAGAACAGAACAGAAAAGAAAAGAACAGAAAAGAAAAGAAAAGAATAGAAAATATGGAATGGAATGGAATGGAATGGAATGGAATGGAACGGAACGGAATGGGACAGAATTAAATTACTATGTTATCAGGACTAGGGGGTCCCAAAAGCCGACGGAGATTTTACGATGCCTCCCTTAATCTCATCCTGACCTGTTATGTGTGTCTTTCTAGGATTACTGTATTATTTTAAATTGTGACTGCCTTTTTTTTTTAAAAAAAGTATTGATTGCTCTTTTTAAACCGAGCCTTGTACACTACCCAGAGTCCCTTTCTTGTGAGATGAGTGGCCATTTTTATTTTTTTTAGGGATGGATACAGATAGTTCTCAACTTACGACCACAAATGGAGCCCCGCAATTCCGCGTGCTAAGTGAATTTTGCCCCGTTTTACGACCTTCCTTGCCACGGCCGTTGAGTTACAAACCCGCTCGTCGAGTGAATCCAGCTTCCTCCTGGTCAGAAGGTCGCCAAAGGGAATCGCTTCGTGACTCCCCGGGGACGCTGCAACCGTCATAAAGGAGAGTCTGTTGCCAAGCGTCTGAATTTGGATCGTGTTGACCAAGGGGAAGTTGCAATGGTCGTAAGTCTGAAAAATGGCCGCAAGTCACACAGTGGTGGGATTCAGCCGGTTCGCACCTCTTCGGGAGAACCGGTTGTTAACTTTCTGAGCAGTTTGGCAAACTGGTTGTTGGAAGAAATCATTAGGGCAGAGAACCGGTTGTTAAATTACTTGAATCCCACCACTGAAGTCACATCGTCAGCGCCATTGTAACTTTGAATGACTTAGTGATTATTCAGTCACTAAGCGGACAATTGTAAGTTGAGGGTTACACCCGTATTCCCTTCCTCGCCTGTCCATCTATCTGTTTTCCTTCAACCTTGTAGGTTGTCTCAGATGGATCTCTACTCATCGACATCTCCTTGCTCATGCATTGATGTCACAGGTGGTATTCAGCTGGTTCAGACCGGTTCGGGTGAATCGGTACCGGCCACTTGCCCACTCACCCGGTCGAAAATCCCATCCTATATTGCTAGGTGTGGTGTGGTACGTGCGGTTTTCGACACAGCACGCACTCGGGGATGGCCCTCGTGAGCGAATTGCCGTGTTGTTTGATGTCGCACGCATGCGTGGGTGGGTGGCGTGCGCGAGCAAATTGCCGTGTTTTGTGACACCACACGCATGTGGGGATGGTGCGCATTCACATTTCCGGTGCTGGCCGAAACGGTTACTACAGTATACGAAGCCCACCTCTGTTTGATGTCCTGACCTACCATGGAGACAGAAGTGGCCCACCTAATTTTCCTCTTCCGGATCGCAGAGTTTTCCTCCGGTGAGGAAAAGAAAGATCTCAGTTAGGCTCCTGGGTTAAGGTTTATGGGAGAAGAAGAAGAAGAAGAAGAGAGAGGGGGAGGAAGAACTAGAGAGGAGGAGGAGCAAGAGAAGGAGGAGGAGGAGGACAGCTCATCTTCTGAGTTGGCTTGGAGGCATCTGGGTGTAACTCACAAGTGGAGAACAGCCGGTTCGGAAGCAATTCATTTCTTCTCAATCTATCCTCACCCTTGAGAGGCACGTTCTTCTTTTCTTCTTCTTCTTCTTTTTCTTTTTCTTCTTCTTCTTCTTCTTCTCCTCGATCCCATCACCAGGATGGACGAGAACGGATCTTCTCAGAACCAGCCTGGGGAACCGGTGATCTACAAGGTTGAAGTGACTACGGGGCATGGCCTTTTAACCGGCACTTTCGACCTGATCTCCATCGCCTTGGTGGGCACCAACGGAGAAAGCCCCAAGACGTATCTGAATCAGTTTGGGATGACCTGCTGTCAAGGATCGGTAAGATTTGGGTTCGAGTCCCAAGAGGAAAGAAGTTGGGAGATGATAGCTTAGCTCTTGGAATAGATTTTGATCCAGAGAGACAGAATAAGAGAACAACAGAGTTGGAAGGGATCTTGGAGGTCTTCGGTTCCAACCCCTAGTCAACCCCTTATACTATCTCAGAATAGATCAGAATAGAATAGAGCTGGAAGGGGACTTTGGAGGCCTCCTAATCCAGCCCTCTGCTCAAGCAGGAGAACCCATTACGCTCTCAGACGCATTTCTGACAAATGGCTGGCTAATCTTGTCTTCAAAGCCTCCAGTGATGGAGAACCCACAACTTCTGGTGGCAAGAGGTTCCTTTGGTTAATTGCTCTCCCTGTCAGGAATTTTCTCCTTAATTCCAGGTTGCTTCTCTCCTTGGTTAGTTTCCACCCGTTGCTTCTTGTCCTGCCTTCAGGTGCTTTGGAGAACAGCTTGACTCCCTCTTCTTCTTTGGGGCAGCCCAATGAGATGCTATCATCTCATCCCTGTTCCTTCTTTCCATCACACTGGAGAAGACGAGGATATTGTAGGTGTGGTGTCCCCACATCTCACTGTCCTCTTCTTCGCCGAGCTGGTCGAGATGATTTTAGTCTTCGACTTAGACTAACTTTATTGTCACTCTGAACGTCCACGAATCGGCGTACATTAAAATGAAATTTCGTTGCTTACAGCTCTCAAAGGGTCTCCCTCTCTAATAAGACACGACACAGATATGGCAAAATAAATAAATACAGACAGAATTATGCCCGCATACCTTATTTTTCGGAGTATAAGACACACTTTTTTCCCGCCGAAAAGGGGGTGAAAATTTAGGTGTGTTTTACACACCGAATGTAGCCCCGCCCACCCACTGGCCCCCACCCTTTGGCCTCTGCCTTGCAGCAGTTACCTCCTTGCAAGCAAACAGCAAGAAAAAAACAGCTCCTTTTAGCTTCAGCACAGCCTAATTAGCACAAGTTGATTGGATCGGCCTCCCGACTCTCAGCTGATTTGCTCTCATCTGTTTTGCGCAGGGTTCTGCTGCTTGCTGCAAAGAGGTAAATTGCTGGGAGCAGATTTTTTTTTTCCTCCTTGTGCTAATCAAGCTAGGCGGAAAACGAAACTGAAAGTAAAGCAGGCTGTTTGCTGTTTGCTGCAAAGAGGCAAAATTGCTCAGAGGCAGAAGCAGAGGCAGATTTCTTTTTCTTCTTTTCCTCACCAAAAATGGTAGGTGCGTCTTATACTCCAGTACGTCAGTGGTGGGTTCCTCCCGGTTCGGCCCGGTTCTGCCGAGCCGGTAGCGGTGACGATATTTATTTGGTCCCACCCTCAATCTATTGCTGCCTCCTGAGTCCCAGCTGATGGCTAGAGGGAAAAAAATTGTTTAAACTCTTGCCGCGGGGCTTCAAAGGGCCGCCCTACAGCTGATCAGTGTTAAAAGAAAACAAACGAGTAGACCAGTGCCTGCAAATATAAATGGGGAGACCAGTGCCTGCAACAATACATGAGTAGATCAGTGCCTGGGTAGAGCGGTACAGCTCTGCAAGTAGTTAAAAGCCTGGTAGACCAGTACCTCTGCTAAATCCTAAATAATTGTCACATGACCATCAAGCCACACCCACAAAATAAGCCACGCCCACAGAACCGGCAGTAAAAAAATTTAGAACCCATCCCTGCGGTGCGTCTTATACGCCGAAAAATACGGTATGTTATATGACCCAGAGAAACAACACCGTTTTAAGTCTGGATGTATAATGGTGGACTTGGAGGAACCAAAGATGGTGGACTTACTAACTAGACCTCACCTGACTTGGGACGTCATGCTTCTTCTGAACGTCGTGGAGCTTTCTGAAGCGATCTCGACTTGGGTTGGACCCATCCATGGATCTGAGGGGTCTTGCAGTTGGACCAACGGAGGAACCTCTGCATTTTGGGGGTGGGGGAGGGGCTTTCTGGGATTGCCCCTCCCCCCGCTAGATATTGACAGATCCATTTCTCAAGTGTCGGGACTGCTGGGGGGATTGACTCCCCCCAGAGGTTGAATCCTAGGATTTGAATCCGATCCCTTCATTGTCGATTTTTAAAATTGTGAGCACGACTGGCACACATTAAAAATGAAATTCTGTTGCCTGCTCTCAAAAGGAAGGATATATCTATCTGTACACATACATAACACACATATATACATACTCTATACATACATACATACATACATACATACGTACACTTACACCCATCCCTCCCTCCCTCCATACCTACATACATAGAGTATCTACATACATACGTATACTTTAGAGGTGGGTTGCTCCCGGTTCGGTCCGGTTCTGTAGAACCGATAGTAAACCCGGCGGGAGGCTCCGCCGACCCACCACGACGTCATCATGGGTGATCTGCGCATGCGCAGAAGCTTCTATGCATGTGCAGAAGCGTTCGTGCTCCCGTTGCGAACCGGTAGTAAAGGTAAGTAGAACCCACCCCTGATATACTTACACCCATACCTTCCTCCCTTCCTCCATACATACATATACCAGTATATGTATATATATATATCATATTTACACCCATCTCTCCATACCTCCATAGCTCCATACTCCATATCTCCATACTCCATACCTCCATACTTCCATACTCCATACCTCCATTCTCCTCCATATTCCATACCTCCATACAAACATACCTCCATACTTCATACCTCCATATTCCATACCTCCATACCTTCATATCTTCATACTCCTCCATTTTCCATACCTCCATTCTCCATACCTCCATACCTCCATACTTCATACCTCCATATTCCATACCTCCATACCTTCATATCTTCATACTCCTCCATTTTCCATACCTCCATTCTCCATACCTCCATTCTCCTCCATATTCCATCCCTCCATACAAACATACCTCCATACTTCATACCTCCATATTCCATACCTCCATACCTCCATACTTCATACCTCCATATTCCATACCTCCATACCTTCATATCTTCATACTCCTCCATTTTCCATACCTCCATTCTCCATACCATCATACCTTCATACCTCCATACTTCATACCACCAAACTTACATATTCCATACCTACATATTTCATACCTCCATACCTCCATTCTCCTCCATATTCCATATCTCCATACTCCATACAACCATACCTCCATACTCTATACCTCCATATTCCATACCTCCATATTCCCATACTCCTCCATACCTCCATACTCCTCCATATTCCATACCTCCATACTCCATACAACCATAACTCCATACTCCATACCTCCATATTCCATACCTCCATTCTCCTCCATATTCCATACCTCCATACACTATATCACCATACCTCCATACCTCCATACCACCATACCTCCATACTTCCAAGCCTCCGTACCTCCATACTCCGTACCGCCATACTCCATACCTTCATACCCTCATACCTCCATCCTCCATCCTCCATACCACCATACCATCATATTCCATTACTCCATACCTCCATTTTAAATAAATAGTGGAAGGAGGAAGCTTTGAGATGGAAAAGATAGTTGGCCAAACTGAAGCCTTCTGTGGAACCCACCATGCATCTGGGATCCTTTTCAAACAATGCAAGCGGTTGTAAGGTCCCTTAAGGACCACCAAGTTCTCCGATGGCAACCACGTTCAAGTGAAAACCTCTTTGGAGCGAGGTTCACCTTATCTCCTCTTCCCAACTTTGTTGTTCACCTGAATCCTTCCTGGCCGTGAAGGAATTCTGGACAGAAGTGATCAGAAGTGACAGCTCGGTCATCCATCTGAAATATTGATGGGTTATTCCTTAACACCCCTCCCTCTGTATATCTCTCCCCCCTCTCCCTCTCTCTCTCCGCCTCTTCCCCCCTCCCTCTGTATCTCTTCCCCCCTCTCAATCTCTTTATCCCCCTCTCCCTTTCTCCCCCCTCTCTCTATCTCTCTGTGTGTCTCTCTCTCCCCCCCTCTTCCCCTTTCCCACTCCCTCTGTATCTCTCTCTCCCCCTCTCCCTCTCTCTCTCCCCCTCTTTCCCCCTCCCACTGTATCTCTTCCCCCCTTTCCCTCTCTTTCTCCCCCTCTCCCTTTCTCCCCCTCCCTCGGTATCTCTCTCTCCCACCTCTCCCTCTCTCTCCCCCCTCTTCCCCCTCCCTCTGTATCTCTCTCTCCCCCTTTCCCTCTCTTTCTCCCCCTCTCTCTGTGTCTCTCTGTGTCTCTCTCTCTTCCCCCCTCTCTCCCCCTCTTTCCCCCTCCCTCTGTATCTCTCTCCCCTCCCTCTTTTTATCCCCCTCTCCCTTTCTTCCCCTCTCTCTGTATCTCTCTCTCCCCTCTCTCCCTCTCTTTATCCCCCTCTCCCTTTCTCCCCCTCTCTCTGTATCTCTCTCTTCCCCCTCTCCCTCTCTCTCTCCCCCACTTTCCCCCTCCCTCTGTATCTCTCTTCCCCCTCTCCCTCTCTTTATTCCCCTCTCCCTTTCTCCCCCTCTCTCTGTATCTCTCTCTCCCCTCTCTCTCTCCCCCTCTTTCCCCCTCCCTCTGTATCTCTCTCTCCCTCTCTCTCTCCCCCTCTCTCCCCCTCTTTCCCCCTTCCTCTGTATCTCTCTCTCCCACTCTCCCTCTCTTTATCCCCCTCTCCCTTTCTCCCCCTCTCTCTGTATCTCTCTGTGTCTCTCTCTCTCTCTTCCCCCCTCTCTCCCCCTCTTTCCCCCTCCCTCTGTATCACTCTCTCTCCCCTCTCTCCCTCTCTCTCTCCCCCTCTTTCCCCCTCCCTCTGTATCTCTCTCTCCCCCCTCTCCCTCTCTTTATTCCCCTCTCCCTTTCTCCCCCTCTCTCTGTATCTCTCTGTGTCTCTCTCTCTCTCTTCCCCCCTCTCTCCCCCTCTTTCCCCCTCCCTCTGTATCACTCTCTCTCCCCTCTCTCCCTCTCTCTCTCCCCCTCTTTCCCCCTCCCTCTGTATCTCTCTCTCCCCCCTCTCCCTCTCTTTATTCCCCTCTCCCTTTCTCCCCACTCTCTCTGTATCTCTCAGATTTCCAAGGCCAGGCGACGAGTGACTGGGAGGGGAGTCGCCAGTCAGTGGTGGTACAGGGAGCTTCAGCGGAGAACCCAAAGAGCCACATGCGGCTCCGGAGCCACAGGTTGCTGACACCTGGGTTAACCATACAACAGCGAATTAGGTTACAAGAGATTGTCGCTGGGCAAGTGATTGACAGCTAGGATTGTTCTTCCTTCCACCAGAATGAAGCGGGCAGGTGTAGGTGTGGGATCAATGCCTGGAAATTGGAAACGCCTCGAATGACATTTTGTAAATTGATGTGGTGAACGGTTGACTTAACCAAATAATTCATTCTGGGTGGGGTTTTTCGTCTTCTCTGTCCATTGTTGATCCAAAGAATATTTGGCCAGCTGTGGCTGGTTTATCGGCCATCTTTCTTTGATTCTGGGTGCTGCATCATAATTATTTTACTCTTCTGGAAGATGAGGTGGAACATTTAGCTGGCTGGACAGAGTGTATGTGTGTAGAATCTGGTCCTGGAATCCACCTCGCATGGTCCTCAAGGAAGTTCAGCGCCTTCCCGTCCCCTTTCCTCCTCTTTCTCCTCCTCCTCCTCTTCCTCCATCCTTTCTCCTCCTCCATCCCTTCTCCTTCTCTTTCTCCTCTTCCTCCTCCATCTCTTCTCTTTCTCTTTCTCTTTCTCCTCCTCCTCCTCCTCCTCCTCCTCCTCCATTTCTTCTCCTTCTCTTTTTCCTCCTTCTCTTCCCACTCCTCCTCCTCCATCCCTCCTCCTCCTTCTCCTCTTCCCCTCCTCCTCCTCCATCCCTCCTCCATCTCTCCTCCTCCTCCTCTCCTCCATCTCTTCTCCTTCTCTTTCTCCTCCTTCTCTTCCCACTCCTCCTCCTCCATCCCTCCTCCTCCATTTCTTCTCCTTCTCTTTTTCCTCCTTCTCTTCCCACTCCTCCTCCTCCATCCCTCCTCCTCCTTCTCCTCTTCCCCTCCTCCTCCTCCATCCCTCCTCCATCTCTCCTCCTCCTCCTCTCCTCCATCTCTTCTCCTTCTCTTTCTCCTCCTTCTCTTCCCACTCCTCCTCCTCCATCCCTCCTCCTCCATTTCTTCTCCTTCTCTTTTTCCTCCTTCTCTTCCCACTCCTCCTCCTCCATCCCTCCTCCTCCATTTCTTCTCCTTCTCTTTTTCCTCCTTCTCTTCCCACTCCTCCTCCTACATCCCTCCTCCTCCTCCTCCTCTTCCCCTCCTCCTCCTCATCCCTCCTCCTCCTCTCCTTCTCCTCCTCCATCTCTTCTCCTTCTCTTTCTCCTCCTCCTCTTCCCACTCCTCCTCCTCCATCCCTCCTCCTCTTCCCCTCCTCCTCCTCCATCCCTCCTCCTCCTTCTCCTCCTGCTCCTGCTCTTCCATCCCTTCTCCTTCTCCTTTCCTTCTCCTCCTCCATCCCTTCTCCTTCTCTCCTCCTCCTCCTCCTCCCAAAATATTTCTAATACACCCTTTCCATTCAGTTTTGAGAGCCTAACCCAACTAACTTTAGCTGTAAATTTGTCTCACGGAGCCGTCAGGAGATTTTCCTTTTAACAAAATTAAAACCACCTCCATAAACATCATTTATAATCTTGGCAATTCAGAGCTGGGAAACCTTTCGCCACCCTGTCAATCATCAGGCTTTTAACGACTTAAAGGATTAAAATGATGGATTTTTCCCAATGGTAGCTGAGCGTCCCAGCGGAGCCAAGATTTCATTCAGATGGAATGAAAACTTAAAGGCTGCCCCATCCACGCCCACCAACGCAATTCCTTGGCAGCAAATAGCTCCAGGTTTGATTCCAGAAGGAGGAAGGGCACACAGGGGCTGTGTCTGTGTGTCTTTTGTGTATGTAATTGTGTGCGTAATTGGAAAATTAGGCACACAATTCCTTTTTACTGGCTCTTTTCATGCGTTCAAATTACGTTTATACTTTTACCTGTTATCTTATACAGTATATGCTTGACAAAAATAAATTTAGAAATAATAAAATGAATAGTAAACCTGGAGCTCAAAAATGAACAGAAAAATGATTTTCGCCAACATCTGGAGAAGATCTCAAGAAGAGTTCCCCACCTGCCAGGGCTGGCTGAGGATGATGGGAGATGTAGTCTGTCTTAGGAGGATGCAGGCTTTCCAGAGATTGGCCAGGGCCAAGAGTTATCCCTTCTTCTTCTTTTTTTTTAATAAGTTTTTTATTTTTATTTCTTATACAACATATTGTAAATGTACATTCTCTTATCCATAGTTGATCATATATACACATATTTTTTCCCTAACGAAAGCATAAAAATAAGACATTTTAATGACACTTGCAGGTGCTCTTCTACCTTCTCTTTTCCCTCTTTTCACAACAAACCTTCTTCTCCTTCTTCTTTCTTTCCCCTCCCTCCCTCCTCTCCTCTTCTACTTTCTTCCTCCTCCTCTCCTCCCTTCCTCTCCCCCACTCCTTCCCTCTTTCTCCCCTTTCTCCCCTTCTCCTCTGCTCTTGTCCCTTCTCTCCTTCCCCTTTCTTCCATTCCTCTCTCTCCCTCTCCTCCTCTTTCCTTTCTTTCTCCTTTGTTGTGCAATATTTCCCTCGTTTGGTATCCGAGCAACTCCAATTTTCTAATAATATATACACTTTCTTTTCAATCTCTTTCCCATTTTACCCAATCTATCATTTCATAATTGTACAGTTATATTTATAGTCTTCTTTCTTATCCCTTCTTGAAAGCAGAACTTTAGATGGCTGTAGCCAGGGGTGGGCTTCAAAAGTTTTAGCAAGGGGTACTCTGCCCGGTTGCTGGGTGGGCGTGGCCATGGTGGGGGTGGCCTCCTGCACCATGGTGGGGGAGGCGTTTTTGCCCTCCCCAGGCTCCAGAGGCTTTTCTCGAGCCTCCAGCAGGGCGAAAATGGCCTCCCCAGGCTCCGGAGGCCCTCTGGAGGACAGAAACAGATCTGTTTCTGTCCTTCCTGAACTTCCAGTAGGCCCATTTTTTGTTCTTCCCGAGCCTCCGTGTACGCCCTGCACTTACCTGTATCCAAAACGGGCCATGTGGGGACTCCTGGGAGGGGTGGGGTGGGGTTGTCGGAGCCAGCCAGGAGTGGAATTTGGGGGGTTCTCCAAACTGCATAGAATCTTAGCTAGAGGTTCTCTCAAACTCACTCCTGGCTCTAGCTGAGTTCGGCCTAGGCCTCAAAGGGCCAAGGTGGCAACCATGGACTTTTTTTTTTTAATAAAAAGTTTTTTATTTTTTTTAACATAAACAAACATATAATACATCAGTCCTTCTGTGTATCATCTCAGTGTTTCTTCGGTGACTTCTTTTTGTTACTACTCCTCTTATTTCTTCCTTAATAAATCCCATTTCTCTATTTCAATTTTCCCCCCAAAATGCATATATTTTATTATTATTATTATTATTATTATTATTATTATTATTATTATTAATAGTAATAGTAATAATAATAATAATAATATGCATATATTTAATGTAATTTTCTCCTGCTTGCTTATCACATTCTTTATCTATATCTCTTTTCTATCCAATCATAAAATTTCCCCCATATCTTAAAATATTCCGTATCCTCTTTCTCTTTAATCACAAAAGTTAATCTATTCGTCTCTGCGCAGTCCAAAATTTTTCTAATTGCTTCCCCTCCTAAAGGGATTTTCTCTGCGTTCCATCTTTGTGCAACTATTATTCTTGCCGCAGTTATTATATGTATAATCAAGTATGCATTTTCTTTACTAATTTTCTCTGGTAGGATACCCAGTAGGAACAACTCAGATTTTAAATCAATATGTTGTTGAGTCATTTCTTCTATCCATATCTTAATTCTGCTCCGATAATCTTTAGCTTTTGGACAAGCCCACCACATATGAGAATAAGATCCTGGTATTTGGTGGCATTTCCGACAACTAGCTGATTTATCTTTAAACATTTTTGCCAATTTTTCAGGAGGCATATTTTCAGGTGGCAACTGTGGACTTGATGTGGTTATGGAGGGTTGGGGTCTCTCTGGAGGCAGGGTCTACACTAGATTGGGTTTTGGGACAGTGGCGATGCAAACCTGGAGTTGGGGGATGTTACCATCAGCCCCTTGCCACGAACCAATTCACAGGATCAGAGAGTTGAAAAGGGACCTTGGAGGTCTTCTAGTCCAGCCCCCTGCTCAAGGCAGGAGACCCTATAGCCGTGATGGCGAACCTATGGCACGCGTGCCACAGGAGGCATGTGGAGTCATATTGGTGGGCACGCGAACTCAGCTCCGATTTTCGGGCCTTCTGGGCCCACCGGAAGTAGGGAAACAGGCTGTTTCCTTCCTCCAGAGGACTTGGGGGGTGAGGAAGGCCCGTTTTTTGCTCTCCCCAGGCTCCAGAGCCTCTCTAGGAGCCTGGGAAGGGTGAAAACGGCCTTCCCCCCCCCAGGAGGCCCTCTGGAGGAAGGAAACAGCCTGTTTCCCTACTTCCGGTGGGCCCAGAAGGCCCATTTTTTTTGCTCTCCTCAGGCTCCAGAGCCTCTCTAGGAGCCTGGGGAGGGCGAAAACAGCCTTCCCGACCTCCCTGGAGGCCCTCCGGAGGCCTAGAAAGGCTCTGGAGCCTGGGGAGAGCAAAAAATGGGCCTACTGGGCCCACCGTGCCATCACGTGCCAAAAGTGGGAGGAGCACGGGGGCGCCCTGCGTGTGCATGCGAAACAGGGTCTCCTTAGTTCTAGGTTGCTTAGTTCTTAATTCTAGGTTGCTTCTCTTCTTGATTAGTTTCCATCCGTTGTTTCTCGTCCGGCCTTCAGATGTTTTGGAACCTATTCCAATCTGATTTCAGATCTGGAGTCAGCATCTCAATAGCTTTGCTTTCCTTGGCAGATGGTGTCCTCTAGGGGCAAAAAATAAGAGGAACAGAAGTCTATTATTCTCCCTATATCTTTTGGCACCTCTTGGGAGAAGCGGAGAGGGTTATTGGTTGGTTTGTGTTAGTAACACAAGGGGATGTTTACTTGGCCCATAATTAGGTAGGTTGTGGTAGACTTCCATAGAAGACCTCTTGGTGGTTCTAGTTGGATCTCCCAGCCTGGTCAACTTTCAGATGTGGGACTTCAACTCCCCAGAATGCTAGTCTAGGGAATTCTGGGAGCTACCCTTCAGATGGTTGCACAACAACAAATCGAGTTACAAGTGGTTGTCACTAACAAGTGATTGACAGGAGAACACGGGACTCTGTCCAAGCATGGACACATTTGTGAAGCACTGTCTCATGATCATAAGTGGCCAACTCAGTCAATCTTGGGCAGGATCCGGGTGTTCCTGTGGTTGGGTGTGACAACTCTCCAAGACATCCATCAGATATGATCGCTCAGATCTTCAGAGACCGTAGAGGTTTTGTGGAGGTGACCGAGGTGTGATCTCACTCGGAGATTTCAGCCTCTTCGTCTTGTGGGAGTAGATATGTGCTCAAGGCTGGGATTTTTGCCTCCTGCGTTTTAGATCCCTACCCCACCTGGTTGGTCAAGGCCACTCAAGAGATAATAAGCGTTGGGGGTGGTGAAAGCTTCTTGAGCGAGGAAGGGGACCTTTCTATTTTCTTTGAAAGAAGTGGTTGTCCACCCCTCTCTTCAAGACCCCATTTCTGCTTCTGTCAGAACTTTCCAGTCCAGCTTCTAATCTTTGGAGAAGTTTGTAGATGAACTAGAAGGCCTACATCCTCAAAGGTTCCTTGAGGAAGCAGAAGATGTAGACTGGCGTCCCTCAAGCTTGACAACTTGAAGATGTGTGGACTTCAACTCCCAGAATTCCCCAGCCAGCAAGAAACACAACTTCCCTGCGACCAGGAAGTGTGTTTTTCCCTGTTGGGGCACCAGTTTTATGGACCAGTGTCCTATCTGAGATCCAGGATGATCCCAATCTTAATAGCCTTCCACAAAACCCTGAAGACATGACTTTGCCAACTAGAAGAATCCAATATCCATGATTAAATTGGATTACAGTCTTAAGCAGCTCAGCCTGGTTGTGATGGGGTGATATTCATCCTTGTTTTTCTCTTTGTCTTCTGAACCACGATCAGAAGCTGGTGATGGGCAAATCCATCCATCCATCAATAAGCCAGAAAAACAGTTGTGTCCCACTTTATGAGTTGACGCTGATCTCCACTTGAAAGCAAATCAAATTATGGATCCCCAGCTCCAATCCTGAGGTTCCTCCTCCAATGGATCCACCAGAATCCAACTGGGGATTTCTTGTCTTGAAGAACCTTCTGAGAACATGACAGTTTGAGGGTGATCTGGACGTTGTGTTAGGACAACTCAGAGTTTGAGCTCTGGTAGTTTGAGGGTGATCTGGGCGTTGTGTTCGGAGAACTATCATAGTTTGATCTCTGGTAGTTTGAGGGCGATGTGGGTGTTGTGTTTGGAGAACTATCATAGTTTGATCTCTGGTAGTTTGAGGGCGATCTGGGCATTGTGTTTGGAGAACTATCATAGTTTGATCTCTGGTAGTTTGACGACGATCTGGGCGTTGTGTTTGGAGAACTATTATAATTTGATCTTTGGTAGTTTGAGGGCGATCTGGGCGTTGTGTTCGGAGAACTATCATAGTTTGATCTCTGGTATTTTGAGGGCGATCTGGGCGCTGTGTTTGGAGTACTATCATAGTTTGATCTCTGGTAGTTTGAGGGCGATCTGGGCATTGTGTTTGGAGAACTATCATAGTTTGATCTCTGGTAGTTTGACGACGATCTGGGCGTTGTGTTTGGAGAACTATTATAATTTGATCTTTGGTAGTTTGAGGGCGATCTGGGCATTGTGTTCGGAGAACTATCATAGTTTGATCTCTGGTAGTTTGAGGGTGATCTGGGCGTTGTGTTTGGAGAACTATCATAGTTTGATCTTTGGTAGTTTGAGGGCGATCTGGGCATTGTGTTTGGAGAACTATCATAGTTTGATCTCTGGTATTTTGAGGGCGATCTGGGCGCTGTGTTTGGAGAACTATCATAGTTTGATCTCTGGTAGTTTGAGGGTGATCTGGGCGTTGTGTTTGGAGAACTATCATAGTTTGATCTCTGGTAGTTTGAGGGCGATCCACCTGTTAGGACAACCATCAGAGTCTGATCTCTTCTCAGCTAGCTTGGGCGAACACATCAAGATCACTTTTCTGTCAACCTCCACGTCACAAATAGGAGGTGGAATTCAGTCGAGCTATCACCAGGAAGGTCTTTGATCTCCTTGGATTCCTTTGATGTGAATCGACATGGAGTCCAAAGGAAAGCGGGGGGGGGGGGGAACACCTGAGAACACCTGTGATGGTGGAACCAAGGACAAAGGGAACGGGTTGGCTCCTCTCCCCTGGAGATGTTGGAGCAGAGCCTGGAACAAGCTCGTAAAGCCAACAATTCCCGGAAAATAAAGCATCAAGTCCTCGAATGTTGGTTGAGAAGGAGCCACGAGATTTAATGCAATCTCTGAAATATGCGGGAGGTGGCAGTCCAATTACTTCTTGAAAAATTCCAAAGATTTCCAAACCGGCAATCTGTTGAGGTTGTGTAGCTCAAGACACTGGATTTTAAGGAGATATAGATAGCTGAAAGTACTGTCTATCCCCCAATATTTCTGCTCCTCTTGTTCATGAGTGACCCTAGGGCAGGTGTCAGCAACCTGGTGGCTCTGGAGCTGCATGTGGCTCTTTGGGCCCTCTGCTGTGGCTCCATGTCAAGTGATCCCACCACTCGCTGGCCCCGCCCCTCCCGGTCACTCCTCGCCTGGCCTGAGAAGGTAAGGGCGACGGCGGGGGATGGAGAAGCGGCCAGGGAAGAGACAGAGAGATACAGAGAGAGAGGGAGAGAGAGATACAGAGAGAGTGGGAGAGAGACAGAGACATAGAGAGATACAGAGAGAGTGGGAGAGAGAGATACAGAGAGAGAGAAGGAGGGAGAGAGATACAGAGAGAGAGGGAGAGAGACATAGAGAGATACAGAGAGAGAGGGAGAGAGAGAGAGACAGAGAGATACAGAGAGAGTGGGAGAGAGAGATACAGAGAGAGAGAAGGAGGGAGAGAGATACAGAGAGAGAGGGAGAGAGACATAGAGAGATACAGAGAGAGAGGGAGAGAGAGAGAGACAGAGAGATACAGAGAGAGAGAAGGGGGAGAGAGATACAGAGAGAGTGGGAGAGAGAGATACAGAGAGAGAGAAGGAGGGAGAGAGATACAGAGAGAGAGGGAGAGAGACATAGAGAGATACAGAGAGAGTGGGAGAGAGAGATACAGAGAGAGAGAAGGGGGAGAGATACAGAGAGAGGGGGAGAGAGAAAGAGACATAGAGATACATAGAGAGAGGGAGAGAGGGGGGAGGGAGGGAGGAGAGAGAGAGAGATGTCAAAAGGGTTTTGTGATTCCCAGTATTTTCTAACAACTGGTTCTCTGCCCTAATGACCTGCTGGGTAGGCGTGGCTAGGGGGGTGTCATGTGACCGGTGGAAGTGAGCGACGTCGAGTTGGCCACACCCACCCAAGTTTTGTGGCTCCCGGTGTTTTCTTTTCTGTGGGAAACGGGTCCAAATGGCTCTTTTGAGTGTTTAAGGTTGCAGACCCCTGCCTTAGGCAACAATTGTTCAATTATCTTCCCTGTGGCTTTCCTGTAGGTGTCACAACATGACTATTGTGTCTCTCGTCTAGTAGAAGAGAGTATTTGTAGCTCAGGGTTGAACTGTGGGGTCCTTGGTGCTCTCTGAGCTGGGTGGCTATCTTGCAGGTGGTTCATGACCCAGCTAGGGGATATAATCAGTACTAGAACGGAGTGGGGTTGAGGGGGAGAGGGAGGAGGAAGACTGTGGGGTCCTTGGTGTTCTTTGAGTTTTGTTGTTTCCTTCCAGATGTTTCATGACCCAACTAGGTAACATCATCAGTGCTAGAAGGGAATGGGATTTGTGGAGAGGAGGAGGAGGAGGACAAGGAGGACGAGGACGTGGAGGAGGAGGAGGAAGACGACTGTGGGGTCCTTGGTGATCTCTGAGCTTAGTTGTTTTCTTACAGACATTCCATGACCCAACTAGGGAACATCATCAGTGCTAGAAGGGAGTGGGGATGGTAGAAGACGATGATGGGGCTAGGGAGCTGAGCATCTTAGCCTAAACCAAATCCCTCAAAAGCTAGAGAATTCCTGGAAGCTTGGCGTTTTTAAACAAGCCAGCCATCAACGGCCACAGAGAGATAAACAACATCTACACCCCATTGAAAAGAGAGAATCCAAAAGCCAAAAAGGAAACAGAAAGACCAAAACTCTTCCTTGCCAGCCGTCAACACCCAGGTGAGCTGAGATTAACCTCAAGATTAATACTACACCCACAAACAAGAAGTAAACAATACACCAATTAAGGAAGTAGGAACTACCAACTCAGACAAACAATCAAACAATAAACCACAGCCTAATGAAGGAACCGCCAACGAACACTCCCTCTAACGCTGACATGAGTGAGCCATTAGTGTATAAACAGAGAGCAAAACCCGATTCCTTTCTAGCACTGATGATGTTACTGTCAGACTGCGGTACTGTCTCAAGATTAAAGGAATCTCCAAACTGCCAATCTTTAAGGAAATCTTTCTTTAATTGAGCTCAGCCACCGGATCATGACTCCGCGCGGACAAGACTGACCTTTTGCCTCCCAATCCCTCCCTTTCCGACCCTCAAGTCTCTGCTTCTCATTGGCTGTCTTCCAAGTCATTCTTCAGACTTCTTTTCCCCGTCATTTCTCAGGAATGTGCCCCCCCCTTATCTCCACGACAACCAGGCTTCAAAGGGATTTTGCAGGCAAAAGTTTCAGAGTTTATCTTTTACTGTCCTCTGCTCTCTCTGTCTATGCCAGCGTTGCAATGCTGACAGTTACCTAGTTGGGTCATGAAATGTCTCCAAGAAAACAGCCAAGTTCAGAGATCACCAAGGACCCCACAGTCCTCCTCCTCCTCTTCCTCCTCCTCCATGCAAATCCCCCTTCCTTCTAGCACTGATGATGTTACCTAGTTGGGTCATGAAACATCTGCAAGAAAATCGCCAAGTGCAGAGAGCACCAAGGACTCGACAGTTGTCGCTAGTCGCGAAGTCGTGTCCGACCCGTCGCGACCCCATGGACCACGTTCCTCCAGGCCTTCTTGTCCTCTACCATCCTCCGGAGTCCATTGAAGCTCACGCCGACTGCTTCGGTGACTCCATCCAGCCGCCTCGTTCTCTGTTGTCCCCTCCTTCTTTTTTTGCCCTCCATCGTTCCCAGCATTAGGCTCTTCCCCAGCGAGTCCTTCCTTCCTTCTCATGGTGGCCAAAGGATTTGAGTTTCATCTTCAGGATCCGGCCTTCTAAAGAGCAGTCAGGGTTGATCTCCTCTAGGACCGACCGGTTGGATCGCTTTGCAGTCCAAGGGATGTGTCTCTTTTACTTCTTTTTCCTTTTCTGAACCTTCTCGTTTGCTTCAGCCTGTCTTCTTAACTCATGTCTTCCAAAGTCCCTGGACCTGACAATCTTGTACGGTAACGCAATGTAGATATTGATTTCCTGGGTGCAGCTGAAGCTGAGTTGGCATCAAAGAATGCGCCCTGAGATTTCCATGGGTTGAGCGAGCCTCCTTCTCCCTGAAAGGGAGTTCACCCCAATTTGAGAAGCGCAACACCACCAAAACACAGAAAGAACAGGCTGTTCCTTGGCACAGGGAGTGTCTTCTCAGCAGCAGGCTCCCAGAAGGACCATGTTCGACCTTCTCAAGATGATGCCCCTGCTGATAAAGACGGGTTGGGACGTCTTGAGGTTGGGAGGGAGGGATTCTTCATATTCTAGAGCAGAGGGTTCCATCTTGGCCACTTGAAGACTTCTGGACTTCAACCCCTGGAGGAGGAGGGGGGAAAGAAGAATGAGAAAGAGGAGGAGAAGAGGGGAGGGGGGAGGAGGAGAAGGGATGAAAGAGGAGGAGGAAGAGGGAGGGAGGAGGAGGATGAGAAGGAGGACAAAGAAAAGAGGGAAGAGGAGGAGAAGGAGGAGAAGGGATGAAAGAGGAGGAGGAAAAGGGGGAGGGGAGGGGGAGAAGGAGGAAGAAAAGGGGGAAGAGGAGGAGAAGGGATGAAAGAGGAGGAGGAAGAGAGGGGGAGGGAGAGGAGGAGGAGAAGGAAGAAAAGAGGGAAGAGGAGAAGGAGGAGAAGGAGAAGGGATGAAAGAGGAGGAGGAAGAGGGGGAGGGGGAGGAGGAGGAGAAGGAGGACGAAGAAAAGAGGGAAGAGGAAGAAAAGAGGGAAGAGGAAGAGAAGGAGGAGAAGGAATGAAAGAGCAGGAGGAAAGGGGGAGGGGAGGGGGAGGAGGAGGAGGAAGAAGAAAAGAGGGAAGAGGAGGAGAAGGAGGAGAAGGAGAAGGTATGAAAGAGGGGAGGGGGAGGAAGGGGAGGAAGGGGAGGAAGAAGAAAAGAGGGAAGAGGAGGAGAAGGAGGAGAAGGAGAAGGTATGAAAGAGGGGGAGGGGAGGGGGAGGAGGAAGAAGCGAGGGGGGAGGAGGAGGAGGAAGAAAAGATGGAAGAGGAAGTGGGAAGAGGAGGAGAAGAGGGAAGAGGAGAAGGAGAAAGAATGAAAGAGGAGGAGGGGGAGGGGGAGGAGGAGGAGAGGGAAGAGGAGGAGGAGGAGGAAAGGAAACAAGGGAAGAGAAGGGAAGGAGCTGGCTGGGGAATTCTGGGAGTTGAAGTCCACGAGTCTTAAAGTGGCCACCCGTGAGCTACAGCGTTGACCGAACCTCCGGCAGGAACACCACGGACCAACCACGCGTAACGTGTCCCCACTCCTCCTCCTCTTGGGATCACGAGCCTTTCTCTTCGCTTCTCCCAACAGGTGGCTGAGGTGGACCTTCCATGCGACCGGGACCTGGGACCCCTCTTGCTGATCCGCCTGCAGAAGGAACCGTATTCTTGTTTCCCCGAGAGCAGCTGGTACTGCGATATCGTCCAGGTGACTAGTCCTCAAGGAGAAGTCTTCCTCTTCCCCTGTTACCAGTGGATCGAGGGTTACTGTACGGTCTCCTACAGAGAAGGAACAGGTGAGTAGGTACAGGAGGTTGGGAGAGGAGTCGTGGATCAGACCTCCCAGAAAACATGAGTGTTTTTTCCGCGCTCACACACCCACCCACCCACCAAATACAGGTAGTCCTGGAACTTACGACCACAGTGGAGCCCAGAGTTTCTGTTGCTAAGGGTGGCTGTCGTTAAGTGAGATTTGCCCCATTTTACGACCTTTCTTGCCACAAGTCGACTCAACTCGGGAACATCACCAGTGCCAGAAGGGATGGGGGCTTGCTCTCAGATTATATACAAGTGGCTTGGTGATGATCATCAGCGCTGATGAGATTCCCTAGTTGGGTCATGAAACGTCTGCCAGAAAACCGCCAAGCTCAGAGAGCACCGAAGACCTCTCAGTCTTCTTCCTCCTCCTCCTCCTCCTCCTCCTTTCTAGCACTGATGATGTTACCTAGTTGGGTAATGAAATGTCTGGAAAAAAATCCGCAAGCTCAGAGAGCACCGAGGACCCCACAGTCGTCGTCGTCCTCCTCCTCCTCCTCCTCCTCCTCCTCCTCCTCCTCCTCCTCCTCCTCCTCCTCCTCCCTTCTAGCACTGATGATGTTACCTAGTTGGGTAATGAAATGTCTGGAAAAAACCCCACAAGCTCAGAGAGTACCGAGGACCCCACAGTCGTTCTCCTCCTCCTCCTCCTCCTCCTCCTCTTCCTCCTCCTCCTCCTCCTCCCTTCTAGCACTGATGATGTTACCTAGTTGGGTCCTGAAACATCGACAACAGGGGTGTCAAACTCGATTTTTCCACGGGCCGGATCAGCGTTCTATCTGTCCTTCGTGGGCCAGTGGCAGGGGAGACGGGGAGGAGTTGGGCGCATGTGCGCGCAGGCCCCATCCCTGCCATCTTGGCTGTCTACTCTGTGCCCGTGTGCGTGCCGGGATGTGTGTGGGACAGGCCGACCCTTCCTGGAGGGCCAGCTGCAGAGCCCCTGCTGCTGGACACCTTCCCCTCCCAGTGGACACACATGCCTGAAAGGCCCCACAGCCTCAGAATTGCCTTCTCGCTGCCCCCACTGCGCCAGCCCTTCGCTTGGATAGCTGGCCGGAAGTTCCATTCTCCAGCCGCTACCCCGCAATTCTCTGCCCAGCTTCTCGAGGAAACGTCAGGTGGGACACGCTGCAGCCGGGCGGAGAGCAGGCCGGGGAGCACGAGAATCGCAGGACAGCAGCTGGAGAATGGAACTTCCGGCCAGCTATCCAGGTGAAGGGCCGGCACGGCGGGGACAGCGAAAAAGCAATTCCGAGGCTGCAGCTGGAACGGCCTCCGCTGCCGGGTGGAGAGCAGGCTGGGGGGGTGGGGTGCGAGAATCGCGGAGCAGCGACTGGAGAGGGGGAACGGGCTGCCGATGACGGCGGCTGCGGCGGCAACTGCATCCCCTGATCCACGAGGAAGAGGAGGAGGCGGTGGTGGTGGCCGATGGGCAGTCTATGGACAGGGAAGCACTGGCCCGCTGCCTCCATGAGCGCACGCTGGGGTGGGGTGGGGTGGGCCAGGCCTGTGTGCGTGTGCGCCCGCTTCCTCCTGCACGCACACACTGGGATAGTGAGGGCCAGGCCGAAGTGACGTGGGCCAGTCCCTTACAATTTGCAGGACGGCCACGAGGGCCGGATTCTACCATGTTGCGGGCTGGATCCGGCCCGTGGACCTTGAGTTTGACACTCCTGATCTACAAGAAAACCACCAAGCTCAGAGAGCACCAAGGACCCCCATAGTCGTCGTCGTCCTCCTCCTCCTCCTCCTCCTCCTCCTCCTCCTCCTCTCCTCCTCCTCCTCCTCCTCCTCCTCCTCCTCCTCTTCCTCCTCCTCTCCACAAATCCCACTCCCTTCTAGCCAGTGTTGGCTTTCATTTAACTCTGCATCCGGTTCGCTCGTGCATGCACAGAGCATATTTGATGACACCCGGGCAGGTGGGCGGAGCCTCCCTCTGCCGCCGCTACCAGTTTTCCTGAACCGGGATGAACTGGTAGCAACCCAGCACTGCTTCCAGCTCCAATAATGTTCCCTAGAGAGCGGCAAGGACCCCTCATTTCGACTCTGAACGGCAACGCTTCTCTCCCATAAGTCCTCCCACATCCTGCCTTTGCCTCTTTCTCCATTATCCTGACTCCTAGGAAGGTCGTTAAGAAGGAAACCAGAAAGCATCCAGTCTCTTAGGGGTGCCCAGCAGTGGTGGGTTCCTCCCGGTTCGGCCCGGTTCGGCCGAGCCAGTAGCGGTGACGATATGACATCACCGAACCGATTCTCTTTGTTCGGGAGCTGGGCCCTCCTGCCCCCCCGTTATTCTTACCTTTTATTTGCCCCCGCCCCCAATCTATTCGCTGCCTCCCGAGTCCCAGCTGATCGGCTAGAAGAAAAAAAACCTGTTTAAACTCTTGCCGCGGGGCTTCAAAGGGCCGCCCTACAGCTGATCAGTGTTAAAAGGCAGTGTTGTGGCTCCGACCCCCGAGCCCATCTTATCAGAGGAAGAAGGCTCCGAACATGAAGGAGAGGAGCCGGCCAGGCCTCCCTCTCCAGGCCCCTCCTCTCTGGCAATGCCTCAGGTGTCTGCCGAGGGAGAGGAGATTGACCAGGAGCCAGGTGTCTCCGATGACAGCGATGAGGGTGATAAGTCGTTCCTGGATCCACGCCAACGAAGGCGAGATAAACGTTTGCAGCAGATGAGGAGGCGTGCCAGGGATTAAGCTGAGTCACTGGACCACATCCCACAGGCTATATAAGAGAGTGTGGTGGCCATTTAGACTCTGTGACGGACAAAGCTAACTTCTGGCTAGTCACTTTGTACAACGCCGAATCTGCTGAAGGTTTCATGTTTGAGCTGGACTGTGTGTATTAGTTGGTGTTATCTGGTGGAGGAACACTCCCTCTTCTTGTAGTAAAGCACTTGGCAGACGGTTATCGTATTGCTGCCAAGTTCCTGATAACGAACCTTGTGTGTGCCAAGTACTTCTTTAACCCCCGGCTGGCTGTCTGTGTGTGTGGGGGGGACGGGGACAGAACAGGCAGTGTGGTGGTAGACCAGTGCCTACAAAAACAAATAGGTAGACCGGTACAGCTCTGCAAGCAGTTAAAAGCCTAGTAGACCAGTACCTCTGCTAAATCCTAAAGAATTGTCACATGACCATCAAACCACGCCCACAAAATAAGCCACGCCCACAGAACCGGTAGTAAAAAAATTTTAGAACCCACCCCTGGTGCCCAGGAACCGGTTCTCAAAAGGGAATTTTGAGAAACCGTTGCTGGAATTCTCCTCCCCCCCTCCCTTTTTTTTTTCTTTTCAATAAATCTTGCTAAAGAAAACTCCGTCAGAATTGCAGGCGCCCTCCTCTTTTTTTGGCTCGTGGCCAAGGAGACACGAAAAGGAGAAAAACTCCCGATTGTTCCTTCTGATTGTTTTTTTTTTTTTCTTCTTTTTTCACGGACAGCTCACATCCCTTCCGACGACACCCACGGCCTTCAGCGGAGGCATCGTCAGGAGGAGATCCAACAGCGGCAGAGAAAATATGGGTGAGTCAGGAAGAGGACGGGGCTGGAAGTCCACCCATCTTCAAGCGGGATGGCTGGGGAATTCTGGGAGTGGAAGTCCACCTATCTTAAAGTATCCTGCCTGGGGAATTCTGGGAGTTGAAGTCCACCCATCTTCAAGCATGCTGGCTAGGGAATTATGGGAAAGGAAGTTCACCCATCTTAAAGCATCATGCCTTGGGAATTCTGGGAGTGGAAGTCCACCCATCTTAAAGTATCCTGCCTGGGGAATTCTGGGAATGAAAGTCCACCCATCTTAAAGCATCATAACTGGGGAATTCTGGGAGTGGAAGTCCACCCATCTTAAAGCATCATGCCTTGGGAATTCTGGGAGTTGAAGTCCACCCTCTTAAAGCATCATAACTGGGGAATTCTGGGAGTGGAAGTCCACCCATCTTCAAGCATGCTGGCTGGGGAATTCTGGGAGTGGAAGTCCACCCATCTTCAAGCATGCTGGCTGGGGAATTCTGGGAGTGGAAGTCCACCCATCTTCAAGCATGCTGGCTGGGGAATTCTGGGAGTTGAAGTCCACCTGCCTTAAAGTGGCCCAGGGTGACAAAACGTGACTAGATCACTTCCAAAATCCCTTCCAATCCCTTCCTCTCTATGACTCCAATTCCTACGACTCCCACCTCCCATACAACCAATTAGAGAGGATGCTGGGAGTTGTAGTTTAGAGCAAGATAGAGGAGAACCTCATTCCTGATCAAGAGGAATATATAGCCTTGCCTTTCCTCAACGGCGCCTTCCCAGGCTCTTGGACTACAACTCCCATCACTCAAAGCCGGGATGGGTGTACTGGATCAATATTTCGGGGAACTGTTTACTGCCCCCCCCCCAAATGGTTGCTGGAGGAAGCAGAGGGAGCTTTATTCTTTCTCTCTCGATTGTTCTTGCAAAATGTATGTACGAAACTATATACAGTATTTTCAATTTTGGCGCTTTGTAGGGATGCGGACTTCAACTCCCAGAATTCCCCAGCCAGCCATGCTTAGCTGGAGAATTCTGGGAGTTGAAGTCCGCACCACCTCAAGCTGCCAAGCACTGTATTAGAGTCTCAGGAGTTTACAAATATAATACAAAAATAAAAATAAAAATACAAAATGCAAAAAACAGGACAATTTCTCCTCACAGGTGGAAGGAATACATACCAGAGGTACCCTGGTGTGCTGATATCGACACCCTGGCCACGATTGAGTACAACATTGAATACTCCTTCCCTAAGACAGCAGCTTTTTTTGGACGGGGGTCGACTGCGTAAGTGTCGGGAACCAGGTTTTTACTAGCAAGCCCCCTGGGCAGGGGGAGCCGAGCAGGGCCAGGCCTTAGGGGAGATCACTGCCAGGGCTGGTTACCGGTGGGGGGGGGGGGCAAAACCCAGGACATCAGTCTTTCCATGCAGCCTCTAAGAATTGGATCCAACTTGGGGGCTATGAGAGAGAGAGAGAGAGAAAGAGAGAGAGAGAGAGAGAGAGAGAGAGAGGGAGAGATTATCGATCTATAAATAGCATAGACAGATAGATGACAGACAGAGAGATGGATGGATGGATGGATAGATAGATAGATAGATAGATAGATAGATAGATAGATAGATAGACAGATGATGGATAGCTGGATGGATGGATGGATGGATGGATGGATAGATGATGGATGGATGGATAGATAGATAGACAGATAATAGATGGATAGATGGATGGATGGATGGATGGATGGATAGATAGATAGATGATGGATGGATGGATAGATGGATGGATAGATAGATAGATAGATAGACAGATAATAGATGGATAGATAGATGGATGGATGGATGGATAGACAGACAGACAGATGATAGATGGATAGATGGATAGATGGATAGATAGATAGATGGATAGACAGATAGATATAGATAAATAGATAGACAGATGATAGATGGATGGATGGCTAGATAGATAGATAGATAGATAGATAGATAGATAGATAGATAGATAGATAGACAGACAGATAATAGATGAGAGATGGATAGATGGATGGATGGATGGATGGATAGATAGATAGACAGACAGACAAACAGATGATAGATGGATAGACAGATAGACAGATAATAAATGGATGGATGGATGGATGGATGGATGGACGGATAGACAGACAGAGAGATAGACAGACAGAAACCCTATTTTCCCGAAAATAAGACCTAACGGAAAAATAAGTCCTAGCGTGATTTTTCAGGATGCTTGTAATATAAGCCCTACCCCCAAAAATAAGCCCCAGTTAAGATTGTCAACCAGGTGGATGCATTTAGTACCGTATTTCCACAAAAATCAGACCTTCGCGGAAAATAAGCCCTAACCTTCAGTCAAATCTTTCTTGTCAGTGCACAACATACGTACGATGAAATTGGTCGAGATCTGTCTTTGGCAGCAAAAAATGAATATAAAACCCTATCTTATTTTCGGGGTAGACAGATAGAGATATTGTGGATAAATATAGATATATAAATGGATAAGATAGGATAGGAAAGGGTAGGATAGGATAGATGATAGACATTGAAAATTAAATGCTCTCTGAAAGTGTCTGTCTCTGTGTGTACAGTTCATTCATCCACTGACCAACCTACTCATCCATCTCTCTATCCCTCCATCATCCATCCATCCATCCATCCATCCATCCATCCATCCATCCATCCATCCACTCACTCATCCATCTATCTGACCAACCCACGCACACATCCTTCCCAGTGATGGGTTTCGAATTTTTTTCCTACCGGTTCTGTGGGTGTGGCTTGGTGGGCGTGGCATGGCTTGGTGGGCGTGGCGGGGAAGGATACTGTAAAATCTCCATTCCCTCCCCACTCCAGGGGAAGGTTACTGCAAAATCCCCATTTCCTCCCGATCAGCTGGGACTCGGGAGGCAGAGAATAGAAGGGGGCAGGGCCAGTCAGAATTTTTACTACCGGTTCTCCGAACTACTCAAAATTTCCGCTACCAGTTCGCCAGAACTGGTCAGAACCTGCTGAAACCCACCTCTGAGCCCTCCCTCCCGCCCGACACCGAATGTCTCCTGAATCAGCCTGTGAGGGATCTCCCTCCCTCCATTCCTTTGGGGTCCTCCTTCCAACCCCAAACGCTCGGTGTCATCTTCTCATTCTCCCCGTCAGCCTACTTGAGGCCAAAATGAAGGGCTTCCTAAACAAACCTTACTCCTGGGAGAAGCTGGAGGACATTCGCAAGATCTTCTGGTTCTACCACACTCCTGTCTCAGGTCAGTGATGGACAAAGGTCTGGTCTTCATCATTTCATAACAATACATTCCCCACTTCCACAACTGGATTCGCCCAAAACAGGTAACACAACTTTGCTCAAGCTGTGTATAGATTGTCTCTGGCAGAAGGTGTGAAGTCTGCACATCTTAAAATACGAAGGCTGGGGAATTCTGGGAGTTGAAGTCCACCCATCTTAAATCAATCTAGTTGGGGAATTCTGGGAGTGGAAGTCCATTCATCTTAAATCAAACTGGTTGGGGAATTCTGGGAGTTGAAGTCCACCCATCTTAAAACACGCTGGATGGGGAATTCTGGGAGTGGAAGTCCACCCATCTTAAATCAAACTGGCTGGGGAATTCTGGGAGTGGAAGTCCACCCAACTTAAAGCATGCTGGATGGGGAATTCTGGGAGTGGAAGTCCACCCATCTTAAAGCATGCTGGATGGGGAATTCTGGGAGTTGAAGTCCGTCCATTTTAAAGCACACTGATTGGGGAATTCTGGGAGTGGAAGTCCACCCAACTTAAAGCATGCTGGATGGGGAATTCTGGGAGTGGAAGTCCACCCAACTTAAAGCATGCTGGATGGGGAATTCTGGGAGTGGAAGTCCACCCAACTTAAAGCACACTGATTGGGGAATTCTGGGAGTTGAAGTCCGTCCATCATAAATCAGGTTGGCTGGGGAATTCTGGGAATTGAAGTCCACACCTTAAAATATGCTGGCTGGGGAATTCTGGGTGCTTAAAGTCCACCCATCAATTATCAAGTTTCGGAAACACTCTTTTAATTAATTCTATGGAAAGAGCTCCTCTGAAAGAGAATATGCTGGTTGGCCATTTTGTACTACACCCTTCATCATCCTGGGCTCCCTCCCTTGTACCTTTCCGCAGAGTTTGTGTTTAAGCACTGGAAGGATGATACCTTCTTTGGCTACCAGTTTCTGAACGGAATCAACCCGATCAAAATCCAGAAATGCACCAAGATTCCGGAAAATTTCCCCGTCACTCAGGAGATGGTGGCAGGAACTTTGGGAAAATATACCACCCTGCAGGAAGAACTGAAGGTGATTCCTTTCCAATCTTTGGGGTCTCTTTTTTTAATTTGGGCAATCAGATCATCTTCATCATAGATTTTTAAGAGAATCAGTCAGTCGCTAAGCGAATCAGACTTTTCCCAGTGACTTTGCTCGTCAAAAGCCTGCTGGGAAGGTCGCAAATGGAGATCACGTGATCTGGGAGATCACATATCATTTAACGACCCCATAATCTCTTGCGGGGTGGAGTTTGGGCAACTGAATGGAGTTAGCAGAGATTTTACTGGCCGGATGCCTTTCCTGTCCCCAATACGGAGTTTTGTTCAGCAGATATATTCTCATTGGGCCCAGAGAGAGAAATATCTGCCTCTACCTAGGATCGAACTGACAGCCTCCTGATTGTGAGGCGAGAGCTCCACTTCTAGGCCATCGCAAACAAAACTCCGCACTGGGGACAGGAAAGGCATCCGGCCAGTAAAAACTCTGCCAGCTCCACTCATTTGGGAAACAAGATGAGTTTATAATATAAATACAAACATACAAAAGAAAACAGTGGGAAAGTAAGGGAGGAAGAAGGGAAGGGAAAAGGGGAAAAAAGAAAGACAAGCCATTGACTTCTGACTTTTGGTGCAGTAGAATAAGATAATAACATCAAACTTCAACTTTTTACTTTTACATAATACTATATACAACAAGCCATTCCTGTAACAACAAACCTATTAATCGCTAAAGACCAAAATCAAAGTTCCATTTTTCCCCCCCACCTCGAGCACAAAGTCCAGAAACGGTTTCCAAGTCCTGTAGAAATAAAACTATTTGCATTTTTTTTTACTTTGATCCAAGAAATCCCTTTAGCCGTCTGCTAACTCCATCGATTTTTGCAGCCGCTCCTCTGTTCTGGGGATCGCAATTGTCCTTCTATTCGTGCGTAAAATTTCCGTACTTTTTGGAGTATAAGGCATACTTTTCCCCCCTTAAAAGAGAGTGGAAATGTTTTTCGGACTATAAGGCTCACTTTTCTTTTTAAAGTTTTTATTTTTAAACAAACATAAAAAACATCACTCCATCGTCAATCCCAAATACAAGCAGCGTGTCGATTGGTTACAAATCTTTCGTGCATCTTCACCATGTTCATATCTTACTATTTATCTGACTTCTCATATTTTCAATCTCATATACATCTATACATAATGTTATTCTCATTAATCATTTATATTAACCATGACGGTTTCTTCCCTCATTTCATACAAAATATTGTCGCGTTTAAATTCGTTTATATTGTAACATTCATTTCATCATCCTAGACCAGTCCAATAATAAGACAGCTTTATATTATATTTTATATAGTTCTACAGTTCTTATATTGTAAAAGTCTCAACCATATTTCATTTCCAAGTTTTTTTAATCTAGCCATGGGTAAAAATAGGTCCCGAATATTATAATATTGTTTACCTTCTTGTTCTCTCATTTCAAATGTCAATTTACTCATTTCTGCACATTCCATGCTTTTCTTAATTACTTCGTTTTGCGTTGGTATTTTCTCATTTTTCCAATGTTAAACAAACACAATTCTAGCTGCTGTTAAAACATTTTATTTATTTATTTATTTATTTTATTAAATTTCTATACCGCCCTACTCCCAAAGGACTCAGGGCGGTGAACAGCCACAGAATAAAACACATAAATACAAAAAATTAAAATAGAATAAAAACGAATTAAATAATTTGGCTGAACAAATTTAAAATACCCCATAATTTAAAAACAAAGTAAAATTTACATTTAAAAAGGGGAGAAGATTTAGGCCAGGCCAGCTTGATGAAATAAAGAAGTCTTAAGTGCGCGGCGGAAGGTGCGCAGATCCGGGATCCTCCGTATCTCCGGGGGGAGCTTGTTCCAGATCGTAGGTGCCCCCACAGAGAAGGCTCTGCCCCTAGGGGCCGCCAGTCGACATTGTTTGGCCGACGGCACCCGGAGGAGCCCCTCTCTATGAGAGCGTACCGGCCAGTGGGAGGCTATTGGTGGCAGATAATCCCGTAGATAACCAGGCCCTAAGCCATGGAGCGCTCTAAAGGTGGTAACCAAAACCTTGAAGCGCACCCGGAAGACCATCGGGAGCCAGTGCAGCTCGCACAGGAGAGATGTTACATGGGAACGCCATGTTGCTCCCATAACCACCCGCGCAGCCGCACTCTGTGCCAGATGGAGCCTCCGAGTGCTCCTCAAGGGGAGCCCCATGTAGAGAGCGTTGCAGTAATCTAGGCGGGAAGTGACAAGGGCATGAGTGACCATGCGTAAGGAGTCCCGATCCAGAAAGGGACGCAACTGGCGGATCAGGCGAACCTGATGAAAAATCCTCCCGGTCACGGCCGTCAAGTGCTCTTCTAAAGACAGCCGTGAATCCAGGAGGACGCCCAAGTTGTGAGCCCTCTCCGTGGGGGCCAGCGATTCACCCCCAATAGTCAGCGATGGCACCAGCTGACTATATCGGGACGTCGGAAACCACAGCCACTCGGTCTTGGATGGGTTGAGCCTGAGCCTGAACATTCACAATCAGATATCTCACTTCTCTATTATATATTTCAGGTACAATCCCCAGTAAAAAAAAATCTCTGGCTTAAGATCTATGTGTTTTTTTGTCATTTTTTCCAACCATGTGTGGATTTTAATCCAGTATCTTTTAGCCTCTGCATAAATCCACCACATATGGTAATATGAACTGAAAGCTTACTGTGGTTGGCAAAATGCCCAGAAGCAATTTGCAGGAAGCTGATAAGATAAGCAAGACAAGACAGGAAGGTATGTGAGCGAAGTTGTTCCCTGCAAATTGCTTCAGTCGGTGTTCTTCCTTAAATAGGCTAAGGGAGTTGCCAATTAGCCCCAAGCCTTACTCTCGAGGAGACCTCCTCCCAAACAAACCATTAATTTTTTTCTGCCTCTTTTTTTTTTTTGAAACCCCATCAAGAGAGGTGGATGGTCAGCTCAGAGACTTGTAACACGTCACAGTAACAAGAGTTGGAAGGGACTTTGGAGGTCATCTAGTCCAGCCCCCTGCAGGAGACCTAGACTAGGGATTCGAACTGCCGAACTGCCGGCCTTTCGGATCGACAAGCTTGGCGTCTTCGCCCCTGAGCCACCTAGCCAGGGCTAACTTCCTGAACTGCTCGCTCTGCTCCAATTGCTAAACATTTTTATTTTATCTTATTTTATTTTATTTTATTTTATTTTATTTTATTATTTTATTTTATTTTATTTTATTTTATTTTATTTTATTTTATTTTATTTTATTATTTTATTTTATTTTATTTTATTATTTTATTTTATTTTATTTATTTTATTTTATTTTATTATTTTATTTTATTATTTTATTTTATTTTATTTTATTTTATTTTATTTTTTATTTTATTTTACTTTATTTTATTTTATTTTATTATTAATTTATTTTATTATTAATTTATTTTATTTTATTATTATTTTATTTTATTTTATTTTATTATTTTATTTTATTATTCTTTTATTTTATTTTATTCTTTTATTTTATTTTATTTTATTTTATTCTTTTATTTTATTTTATTTTATTTTATTCTTTTATTTTATTTTATTTTATTCTTTTATTTTATTTTATTATTTTATTTTATTTTATTTTATTCTTTTATTTTATTTTATTTTATTCTTTTATTTTATTTTATTTTATTTTTTATTTTATTCTTTTCTTTTCTTTTCTTTTATTCTTTTCTTTTATTCTTTTCTTTTCTTTTTTATTTTATTTTATTATTTTCTTTTCTTTTATTATTTTCTTTTCTTTTCTTTTATTATTTTCTTTTCTTTTCTTTTATTATTTTATTTTATTTTATTTTATTTTATTTTATTTTATTTTATTTTATTTTATTTTATTTTATTTTATTTTATTTTACAGAAAGGGACCATCTATCTGGTAGACTACAAGATCCTGGAGAACATCCCCGCTATTTTATTAAACAACCACCAGCAATATATTGCTGCCCCTCTTTGTCTGCTCCACCAGAAACCCAGCGGAGAAGTTCTCCCCCTGGCTATCCAGGTAAGTCAAAGGGCCAATCAGGTGAAGGGATCCTTGGAAGGGCCTCCCTCATTGGCTTCTCCCGCCAATAGCAATAGCGATAGCCCTTAGACCTATATCCCGCTTCACAGGGCTTTTAAAGCCCTCTCTAAGCGGTTTACAGAGTCAGCCTCTTGCCCCCCCCCAACAATCTGGGTCCTCATTTTACCCACCTCGGAAGGAAGGACGGAAGGCTGAGTCGACCTTGAGCCGGTCAGGATTGAACTCCTAGCTGTGGACAGAGTTAGCCTGCAATACTGCGTTATAACAAATGTGGCACCCATGGCTTCCTTTCTTCCTTATTTTCCTTCCTTCCCTTCTTCCTTCTTTCCTTTCTTCCCCTTCTTTTCCTTCTTCCTTGTTTTCCTTCCTTCCTCCCGTTATTTTCCTTCCTTCCTTCCTTCCTTCCTTCCTTCCTTCCTTCCTTCCTTCCTTCCTTCCTTCCTTCCTTCCTTCCTTCCCTCCTCCCCAAGCAATAGTACTTAGTTAGCCTGCAATACTGCATTATAACCACTGTGCCACCATAGCTTCCTTCCTTTCTTGTTTTCCTTCCTTTCTTGTTTTCCTTCCGTCCTTCCTTCCTCCCTCTCTTCCTTCCTTCCTTCTTGCCTTTTTCTCTTCCTTCCCTTCCTCCCTCTCTCTCTTCCTTCCTTCCATCTTGCCTTTTTCTCTTCCTTCCCTCCCTCCCTCCCTCTCTTTTCCTTCCTTCCTTTCTTCTTGCCTTTTTCTCTTCCTTCCCTTCCTCCCTCTCTCTCCTCCTTCCTTCCATCTTGCCTTTTTCTCTTCCTTCCCTTCCTCCCTCCCTCTCTTTTCCTTCCTTCCTTTCTTCTTGCCTTTTTCTCTTCCTTCCCTTCCTCCCTCTCTCTCTTCCTTCCTTCCATCTTGCCTTTTTCTCTTCCTTCCCTTCCTCCCTCCCTCTCTTTTCCTTCCTTCCTTCTTACCTTTTCCTCTTCCTTCCCTTCCTCCCTCCCTCTCTTTTCCTTCCTTCCTTCCTTCTTCTTCTTGCCTTTTTCTCTTCCTTCCATTCCTCCTCATTTTACCGACCGCGGAAGGACGGAAGCCTGAGTCAACATTGAGCCTGGTGAGATTCGAACTGCCAAATTGCAGGCAGCCGGCAGTCAGCAGAAGCATCCTGCAGTGCTGCACTCTAACCATTGCGCCACCGCGGCTCAATAGAGGTAGTCCTCGGCTTACGACCACAGCTGGGGTGGGTGTGTCAGAATTTCCACTGCTTAAGCGAGGTTGGCTGTTCAGTGAGCCGTGTCCAACTTCACGACTTTCTTTTGCAAAGGCTGTTACGCGAATCGCTATAGTTGTTAAATGCATCACACGGTTGTTAAGCGAATTTGGCTTCCCTCGTTGGTGGCTGGGAAGGTCAGAGTTGTGATTAGGGAACCCCGTCGTAAATACGTGCCAGGCCTTTGAATTCTGATCGTTTGACCCCGGGGATGCCGTGACGGTCGTAAGAACGAGGACCAATCCTTGAGTCACTCTTCTCAGTGGCGTTGTAACGTGGAACGGTCGCTAAAGAGATGGGTGTAAGCCGAGGACTGTCAGCAACGGGCTTCTATCCGGCTGAGCTTTAGGGCACATTTTACGATTTATTTATTTTTTTTGGCCATGGTTGTTAAGTGAATCACACAGTCATTAAGCAAATCTGGCTTCCCCTGTCGACTTTGCTTGTCGGAAGTTCGCAAAAGGATCCCGCGTGGGATCCTGCGATCATCATAAATACGCGTCGGTTGCCAAATACCGGAATTTTGATCACGTAACTGTAGGGAAGCTTTGGCGGCCGTAAGTGCGAGGACTGGTCATAAGTTTGAGGACCTGTCATAAATGCCCGGACCGGTCATAAGTGACCTTTTTAAGCGCCGTTATAACTTTGAACAATCGCTAAATGACTGGTTGGAAGTCAAGGACTTCCTGTAAGTCGGATCGGTTCTCCGTTCAGGAGAAGAGGTCTTCTCCAAAGTTGGAGGTGATGTCCACCCTTGACCATCAAGCGTCTCAACGCGCCCCTCTTCCTCCGTGTTTGACCTTAGCTCAGCCAGCATCCTGGTCCTCAAAGTCCCATCTTCCTGCCCACCGACGAAGAGTGGCTCTGGACCTTAGCCAAGACCTGGGTGCGAAACTCCGAGTTCCATACCCACGAGGTGATCGCCCACCTGCTCCACGGCCACCTGATGGCCGAGGTCTTCTCGGTGGCCACTCTGAGGAACCTCCCCATGTGTCACCCGTTGTACAAGGTGAGTTTAATTCCCCCCACCCACGTGGGACCCTGAATTGAGGGGGTGGTTTCGTTGGACGGTGGGGAGGAGCAGGCCAAGTCAGGCCAGGGCCTTTCAGGATTGGGGCGGCTTGTAGGCGGGGAGGAAGGGTGGGGCAGGATGACCAAGAGAGGCTTAGCATTCAAAAAAATAAAATAAAATAGATATGCTGTGTAACAGCCAGAAAACAAAAATGAATATGCTGTGTAAAATGGTTATGCTGTGTAACAGCCAAAACATAACTGAATATGCTGTGTGACGGCCAAAAATGTTGGAATTAAATATTTTAGGAGACCCTTATTCAAACATGGGAAGAAATTAGGCAACGATTTTATGTGAAAGTACCGAATCGGCTTTCAATTATGGAGGCCCTGACCGCCTCAAATAAAAGAGATATTTTGAAATTCGGCACGTATAAAGACATATTAGATGATAACGGTATCCTTAAATCACGGGAAACATTAGGAAATCAAGGCTTCAATTTAGACTGGTGGAGCTACCTACAGATAAGCTCAAGATATCAAAAAGATAGGGACCAACTGGGTAGAGAGGTGAAGTATAATAGTTTGGACAAAATTATGTTGGGGATTGAAAAGAAAATGTTAGCGAAACTCTACAACTTTCTACTAGGCGAAGACAGGGCAGAAGGACTAGCCAGAAATCAATTAAATATTTGGGAAAAAAACATTGGTTATAGATTAAATTTCAATGACTGGGAGGAGGCCTGGAACAGAAACTACAATCTGACTAAATCAGCAACCTATAGGGAGAACCATTATAAAAATTTTCCATAGATGGTATCTAGACTTGCAAAAATATTTCCCAGTGCTTCAGCAACATGTTGGAAGTGTGGAAAGGAGGTTGGCACCTTCTATCATATGTGGTGGTCCTGTCCCGAGACAAAAAAGTTTTGGATAAAAATACGAAACTGGATACGAGAAATAGTGGAAGAAGAAATAGAATTATCCCCTGAAATCTTTTTATTAGGAATGATTGGAGATGGGTTTTCTAAAGATAAGATACATCTCATAATACATGTCATAACAGCAGGCAGGTTAATTTTTGCAAAATACTGGAAGGACAAACAAACCCCTCCAGAGGTAATAATAATAAACAAAATCTTAGAATGCGCAGAAATGGCAAAATTAACAAGTGATCTTAATGATGCGAACTCAAAATTCAATGCAGTATGGGAAAGGTGGTAGAAATGGTGGAATAATAGAATGAGATTGTAAGGTTACGTCTATTTTCAATAATGGTAGATTCGAATGTATTCGATATGTATATAATGTATATAACGTAAATATGTAATTACACGACACCTCAGATGTTAACAGAGATTTGATGTTTTTTAAAATTTTAAAACCAATAAAGTATATTTAAAAAATATATATATATTTTATGAACGTTTAAAATAATTGTATGATTTATATTTTTAAAATATATCCATCGAAGCAAATGAAAGAGAAAAATGGAATGATAATTGGTTAATTTAAGATGTAAGTAACAGGTTTTTGGGGATAATGGCGTAGTTAAATAGACAGATTTGAGGGAAATACTTGAGTAAAATATTAAGTTGTGTTAATTGAACATTAAGATTTGTGAGTGATTTGTTTTAATTTGTGACCGGATCAAAAGCTTCATTTTGAAAAGATGTGTTTTATCTTTATGTTTTAAAAAATAATAAAAACCTTTTAAAAAAGAGAGAGAGAGAGAGGCTAAGCATTGAACATCAGAGACAGAGCTCAGGTATATAAATGTACATTTATGATGATACGTGTGAATTTTGTAAAACGAAAAAGTAATTGAAAAGAAAGTAAAAAATCGGGATTGCTCGAATACCACTTCGGAAAATACTAAATTGAAAATGAATACAACAATAGAGAGAGAATGGAGAGGGATAGAGGAGAGGAGAGAGGAAGGAGAGAGGGAAAGAAGAAAGGGAAAAGGAGAGGAAGAAAGAGAGGGGAAACAAGAGTAGGAGAGAAGGTTAGAAGAAGGGAAGTGTGGGGGAAAGGAAGGGGAAGTAGAGAAGGAGAAGGAGAGGAGGAAAGAAGGAAGTAGATGGAGACGAAGAGAGGAGAGAAGAGAGGAAGGGGAGAGAGAGGGAAAGAAGAAAGGGAAAAGGAGAGGAAGAAAGAGAGGGGAAACAAGAGTAGGAGAGAAGGGAGGTGTGGGGGAAAGGAAGGAGAAGGAGAGAAGGAGAAGGAGAGGAGGAAAGAAGAAAGTAGATGGAGAGGGATAGAGGAGAGAAGACAGGAAGGGGAGAGAGAGGGAAAGAAGAAAGGGAAAAGGAGAGGATGAAAGAGAGGGAAAACAAGCGTAGGAGAGAAGGTTAGAAGAAGGGAGGTGTGGGGGAAAGGAAGGGAAAGTAGAGAAGGAGAAGGAGAGGAGGAAAGAAGAAAGTAGATGGAGAGGGATAGAGGAGAGAAGAGAGGAAGGGGAGAAAGAGGGAAAGAAGAAAGGGAAAAGGAGAGGAAGAAAGAGAGGGGAAACAAGAGTAGGAGAGAAGGGAGGTGTGGGGGAAAGGAAGGAGAAGGAGAGAAGGAGAAGGAGAGGAGGAAAGAAGAAAGTAGATGGAGAGGGATAGAGGAGAGAAGACAGGAAGGGGAGAGAGAGGGAAAGAAGAAAGGGAAAAGGAGAGGATGAAAGAGAGGGAAAACAAGCGTAGGAGAGAAGGTTAGAAGAAGGGAGGTGTGGGGGAAAGGAAGGGAAAGTAGAGAAGGAGAAGGAGAGGAGGAAAGAAGAAAGTAGATGGAGAGGGATAGAGGAGAGAAGAGAGGAAGGGGAGAAAGAGGGAAAGAAGAAAGGAAAAAGGAGAGGACGAAAGAGAGGGGAAACAAGAGTAGGAGAGAAGGTTAGAAGAAGGGAGGTGTGGGGAAAGGAAGGAGAAGGAGAGAAGGAGAAGGAGAGGAGGAAAGAAGAAAGTAGATGGAGACAGATAGAGGAGAGAAGAGAGGAAGGGGAGAGAGAGGGAAAGAAGAAAGGGAAAAGGAGAGGACGAAAGAGAGGGGAAACAAGCATAGGAGAGAAGGTTAGAAGGGAGGTGTGGGGTAAAGGAAGGGGAAGGAGAGGAGGAAAAGGAGAGGAGGAAAGAAGAAAGTAGAAGAGTAGATGGAAGAAGGGAGGGAAAGGAAAGAGAGGAGAGGGAGAAGAAGGATTGTTGTAAAACAAGGGAGATGAAGTGGTAGAAGAGCAACCCCGAATACAATTAAATTGTTTAGGATGAAGATTGTATTAGTATGAAACTTAAAAGATAATATGTGTGTTAAAGAAGAAGTTGTACATTTAAGGTATGTTCAAAAAAAAAAGAGAGAGAGAGAGAGACAGAACTCAGGCAATGAGCAAGGCTCATCACCTCCTGATCCCTGATCATGGAGAGTGGAGAGAAGGCGAGAACAGCACAGACTGTTCTCGTCCCGCTCCTCTTCACAAGGCACACCTGGGGACTGAGCCTTAAGGAGACGCTGTGGGGAGGGGCATTTGTCGGGAACGAATGCTGAATTCCTAGAGTGCCGAGTGCCCATGTTTGAATTTTCCTGGATCCCTGGCATTCTTGCTGGATTTCTGGATTAATTGCCTTGTTACTTGGCTTCCTGGACTCCTCAACTCGTCCTGCTGGATTTCTTGCTTTGCCGCTGTGGCGCTCACCGCGTTGGGCTGGACTGTTTTGCAGCCAGAGACAGAAGAGAAGGCTCCTCCAATGGTGGTTTAGCTCAAGTAACCATGGTTTCATGCTTGTTTTCCTGCCCCAGCTTCTGATTCCTCACTTGCGGTACTCCATCCACATCAACGTGTTGGCCAGAACTTTCCTGATCAGCCAAGGGGGCACCTTTGATAAGGTAAGAGGACATCCATGGGACCTCTGGGCCAAGCATGATGGGCTTTGATGGAGAAAAGAATCCGTTGATCCTGGGTGACCCAATGTTCGGCCCCAGCTACGGACCCCAAAGGACGCAGCACACACAAAGTCCGTACAAACCTTAGTTTACTAATTAAAGACTACTAATGAGCTTTCTTAGTAGTTGTTCGAACACGAGTACCGTTTAAATCAGTCTTTTCTGAACAAGGGCTGTTCATTTAACTTCATGAACAGCCGACAAGAATCCAAAGAATAATTAACTCAATTCTGAGGCACAGTATTTCAGATAACCGTCATCTTACTGCGGTTGGCAGAATGCCCAGAAGCAATTTGCAGGAAAACTGACAAGAGCCGAATCAAACGTTTTCTGGAATCAAGACGCGAAGGAATATGAACGAAGTTGTTTCCTGCAAATTGCTTCAGTCGGTGTTCCTTCTTAAATAGGCTAAGGGAGTGGCCAATTAGCCCCAAGCCTTACTCTCGAGGAGACCTCCTCCTGAGGAGCCACTCCTGCCTTTTAACAGCTCTGTGCGCTCGTGCATCGAGAAGAGGCTCCTCCTCTTCTTCCTCTTCACTTATGGAAGCTTCTGGAGGTTCTGAAGGCCCGGGCTGAATCCCCGCCTCTGGCACCACATCTTCTCCAGCCTCCTCACTGTCTGACTCGAGCACCAGCTGCACAGGCTGCTGGCGCAGCACCACACCAGCCTCCTCACTGTCGGATTCAGCTACTAGCTGCACAGGCTGCTGACGGGCCACAACACTGTAACAACCGGTTCGCCCGGAGCAGAAAATGTGAGCACATGCACGGCATCAAAAAAACAGTGATTATATAGGACGTGATAGTGCAGGGGTGGATCGATCGGGACTACCGGTTTGCCCGAAGCGGTCGGGACCGGCAGCAGCTCACCACTGCCCGGGATGCAGCTACCATCATAAATACGTGTCGTTCGCCAAGCATGTAAATTTTGATCACGGGGCCACGCGGGCTCTTGTGACGGTCGTAATTGCGAGGAACGGTCCTAAGTCACTGTTTCTCAGTGCTGTTGGGCACGAACCAAATGGTCGTAAGTCGAGAACTACCTGTGCTGTGTAGGGATGCCCTACAGCGGAGGCGAAAGGGGGGAGGGGAGGAGAACGGACAGCCTGTCGGCGGGAACGTCACCTCTGTCTTTTGACAGCATCTCGTCAAGAGGCAGTAGGTCAAAAAAGTCAAGATGGTGGGCACAACCAAGCCTTCCCCCCTCCCCCGCCCTCTCCTTTTCTGCTTCCTTAATGGTGTAAAAATAGAGTAGAGTTTGGATTATATAGCCATGAGCAGTGGTGGGATTCAAATAATTTAACAACATGTTCTCTGCCCTAAGTAGAGTAGAGTAGAGTAGAGTAGAGTAGAATAGAATAGAATAGAATAGAATAGAATAGAATAGAATAGAATAGAATAGAATAAAATAGAATAGAATGTTAATATCGTTTTTATAAGGCCTTGGTAAGACCCCAGAATTCCTCAGCCAGCCATGCCTGTTTTGTTTTGTTTTCTCCTACCCTCTAGAGTGGAGAGATTGCAGGGGAAGGGATTAGAAGAGAGTAAGCTAACCGCAATGGGGATACATATTACGTAAAGTGTTAATATCACTTTATAAGGCCTTGGTAAGACCCCAGAATTCCTCAGCCAGCCATGCCTGTTTTGTTTTGTTTTCTCCTACCCATTAGAGTGGAGAGATTGCAGAGGAAAGGATTAGAAGAGAGTAAGCTAACCGCAATGGGGATACATATTACGTAAAGTGTTAATATCACTTTATAAGGCCTTGGTAAGACCCCAGAATTCCTCAGCCAGCCATGCCTGGTTTTTTTCCCCCCTCCTATCCTCTAGAGTGGAGAGATTGCAGAGGAAGGGATTAGAAGAGAGTAAGGGAACCACAACGGGGATACATATCACGTGAAGTGTTAATACTCTTTTATAATGCCTTGGTAAGACCACACTTGGAATACTGCGTCCAGTTTTGGTCTCCAAGATGCAAAAAAGATGTCGAGACTCTGGAAAGAGTGCAGAGAAGAGCAACAAAGATGATTAGGGGACTGGAGGCTAAAACATACGAAGAACGGTTGCAGGAATTGGGTATGTCTAGTTTAATAGAAAAAAAGGACTAGGAGTGAGCAGGGGCTGTACTAGTAGATCTCCAAGGTCCCTTGGGGTCAAATTATTCTCCAAAGCACCTGAAGGCAGGACAAGAAACAACGGATGGAAACTAATCAAGGAGAGAAGCAACCTGGAATGAAGGAGAAACTTCCTAAGAGGGAGGACAATTAAACAGTGGAACAGCTTGCCACCAGAAGTTGAGGGTGCTCCATCACTGGAGAAGAGACTGGACAGTCATTTGTCTGAAATGGTCTAGAGGACCTCCAAGCAAGGACCCTTCCAACTCTGTCATTCTGTGTTCTTTCCACAGGCCATTGCCACCGGACGCCAGGGATTAGCGGTGCTTCTCCAAAAAGCCACGGACGATCTGACTTACACCCAGCTCTGCCTTCCGGACGACATCGAAGCCCGGGGAGTGGGCGGCCTCCTCAACTATTACTACAGGGACGATGGCCTGAAGATCTGGGAAGCCATCAAGAGGTGAAGGAGCTGGGCCAGAGAGTTGGGTAGGGCCTCGCAAGCTTCTCCCGCTTGGTGTCCTCCTAAGAGGTCAGCCAGAACTGGGGGACAGGCTGCTTGGAAGGGGCGACAAAGGAGCCAGAATCGTCCACCGTCGTAATTTCAGCCTGATGAATGGAGGTTGCAAGGGTGGTGGATTCGAGTCTCATGCAAGAGGGAGAGGTTGGGAACCATGGGATATTGGCCCCGTAGCTACATCTGGAGGCTCCACCTCCCCAACTCCTGCGACCATAAACTTGGATAGGAGATAATCTTTGTAGCTCAGGGCTGAAATGAGGTTTCTGGTTGAAGCAGACCCAGCTTGTTCTGCCCCAGCTACGGACCCCAAAGAACGCAGCACACACAAAGTCCGTACAAACCTTAATTAACTAATTAAGGACTACTAACGAGCTTTCTTAGTAGTTGTTCGAACACAAGTACAATAAATCAGTCTTTTCTGAACAAGGGCTGTTCATTTAACTTCGTGAACAGCCGACAAGAATCCGAATGGAAAGGAAGAAATTTGGCTTTCTGGTGTCTGAGTTAAAAAGGAGAAATATTCAATTCCGGTGGGACATCCCAGTTGGTATTATATTGAGATATCAAGGAGAAAGATACCAGTTAAATACTGTTGAAAGAGCGGAAGAATTTTATCAAAATAGGTTGAAAATGAATTTAACGTCTTCAGATATAATACAGGATAAGCAGAAGGAGCTGGAACTAAAGACAGAGACTGTACCAGATAAATTGCCTTTGGATTTATCGGATACCCCAGCTGGATTATCTACAAATTTGAGAGAAGTGCCATCTGATTTTAATGTGATGACTTATCAAGGCAAGGACAAGCATGGAAACCAATTAGAGGATATACAAGGGATAAAAAAGAAACGCGAGACACAAAAAATTAGGATGGAAGTCAAACCCACAAAAAGAAAACAAAAAAAGAAATAGGTTGTACAAAAATAGAAATTTCTAACCCAAGCAACAGTGAAGCCAGTGATTTTAAAATATGAATGATTATGTGAAAACATAGAGGAGGCGACATATTGGTCAATATCATCCTGAGGAAAGTGGCAGATCTCTGCATTGTCGTAATTTTGGGACATGGAAAGAGCCTCAAATTGATGGTTTTGAATTATCTACTTTGAAACTTCTTTTTGTGTTGATAAATATATTATAATTATCTTGAATTATAAGGCAAGAGAATCACATTGGGACATGCAGAAGATCGGGTTGTTACCCAATACGATGATGGAAATTAATAATCCTGATGAAACCCACAATTATTATTATATGGAATATAATTATAATGTCACTCGGGTGGTTGTTTTTACTTTTATATATATAAGAAGATGTTTACTACTGATGGGGGCAGATATGATTGGAGATCTTGAATAAACTGTTGCATCAGCAAGCTATGTTACCCTATTATGGATGTTGGTTTTAACAATCCAGTGGAAAGACTTCAAGAAGATATTATATGGACTATAAATTTAAAGTTATTGTCTTTTCTTTTTTTATTTAGATATAATGGAATATATATATATATATATTTTTAAGTAGTGTGGGCAGTGAATTAAAGATATCAAGAATTGTTGTGTATGGTAAATTTGTAAGACAGTGGGTGAATAAGCTAGCTACAGACTGATTAGTTTAAGAAAAGGGATTTTTAAGTGATACATTTAGGGGAGTGGAGGAAATGGATAGAGTGGAATAAATGTTAAATTAGATTTTATGGGGAGCCCGCTTTGAAATGTTATTAAAGTAGGACTTATCGTATAGTTTTAAAGTGGAAGGTGGTTTTGAATTGTTGCAATAATGTATAGATATAAAACACTATTATGCTAAATTAGAAGTTATTTTATAATAGTTATAGTATAATGTGTTTGTTTTTTTTTTGTTTTTTTTCTCTTCTTCTTTTCTGAAATGTATGGATAAAGGGGGATTTATAATACTTTTAGTAAGTAAAGGTCAGTATTTTGAGGAGGGAGTAAGTAATCTGTTATGAATTAGGGTTTTTTTTTGTTACGAAGAAGTCACAGGGGGGGAAGGGTGGGGAGGGGGGGTTAGGGAGGGGGGGGAGGGGGGGGAAAAAGGGGGAAAAATTTGTATTTGAAAACCTTTTCAATAAAAAAAAAAAGAATCCGAAGAATAATAACTCAGTTCTGAGGCACGGTCTTTCAGATAACCGTCATCTTACTGTGGTTGGCAGAATGCCCAGAAGCAATTTGCAGGAAAACTGATAAGAGAGAAACAAGAGCCGAATCAAACGTAATCAAGACGCGAAGGAATTTGAATGAAGTTGTTCCCTGCAAATTGCCTCAGTCGTAGTCCTTCCTTAAATAGGCTAAGGGAGTGGCCAATTAGCCCCAAGCCTTACTCTCGAGGAGACCTCCTCCTGAGGAGCCACTCGTGCCTTTTGGCAGCTCTGCGCGCCCGTGCATCGAGAAGAGGCTCCTCCTCTTCGTCCTCTTCACTTAAGGGAGCTTCTGGAGGTTCTGAAGGCCCTGGCTGAATCCCCGCCTCTGGCACCACATCTTTTCCAGCCTCCTCATTGTCCGACTCGAGTGCCAGCTGCACAGGCTGCTGGCACAGCACCAAACCAGCCTCCTCGCTGTCGGAATCAGCTACCAACTGCACAGGCTGCTGACGGGCCACAACACAGCTAGGGAACATCATCAGTTCTAGAAGGGAGTAGGGTTTGTGGAGAGGAGGAGGAGGAAGGAGGGAGGAAGAGGAGGAGGAAGAGGAGGAGGAGGAGGAGGACTGAGAGGTCCTTGGTGCTCTCTGAGCTTGGTAGTTTTCTTGCAGACGTTTCATGACCCAACTAAGGAATGTTATCAGTGCTAGAAGAGAGTGGGGTCTGCTCTCTTTTTACATATGAAACATCTGCAAGAGAACAACTGAGCTGAGAGAGCATAGTAGAGACCTCACACTACTCCCCTCCTCCTCCTTTTGCTTCTCCTCTTCTCCATAAACCCCACTCCCTTCTAGTACTGATGACGTTACCTAGTTTGGTCATGAGACATCTGCAAGGAAACCGCCAAGCTCAGAGAGCACCAAGGACCCCTCAGTCTTCCTCCACCTCCTCCTCCTCCTCCTGTCCACCAACCCCACTCCACTCCGCTCCCCACTCCCAAACCATAAACTTTGTTGGCTTTATGTTGGGTGCGGAAAAAGGAGCTGGCGGCTAAGCCTCTTTTTCTGGGAGAGACATGTTTTCCTCCTCCCTCCCCGCAGCTTCGTCTCGGGCATCATCGGACTCTACTACAAGAGCGATTCAGCTGTCCAGGGAGACGTCGAGCTGCAGGCTTGGCTGGCCGAGATCTTCGCCAAGGGGTTCCTCAGCAAAGAGACCTCAGGTACTTCATCCTTGAACGCAGGGAGGAACGTTCGGTTTTGTCCTTTCCTGGTGGTGTCATTTCCACATCCATTCCATTTCTTTTCTAGTGGTGTCAATTCCATTCCGTTCCATTTTTTTCTGGTGGTATTAATTCTGTTCCTTTCCATTCTTTCCTGGTGGTGTCAATTCCATTCCGTTCCATTCTTTCCTGGTAGTGTCAATTCCATTCCGTTCCATTCTTTCCTGGTGGTGTCAATTCCATTCTATTCCATTCCATTCTTTCCTGGTGGTATCAATTCCATTCCATTCCATTCCATTCTTTCCTGGTGGTGTCAATTCCATTCCGTTCCATTCTTTTCTGGTGGTATCAATTCCATTCCATTCCATTCCATTCTTTCCTGGTGGTGTCAATTCCATTCCATTCCATTCTTTCCTGGTGGTGTCAATTCCATTCCATTCCATTCTTTCCTGGTGGTGTCAATTCCATTCCATTCCATTCTTTTCTGGTGGTATCAATTCCATTCCATTCCATTCCATTCTTTTCTGGTGGTATCAATTCCATTCCATTCCATTCCATTCTTTCCTGGTTGTGTCAATTCCATTCCGTTCCATTCTTTCCTGGTGGTATCAATTCCATTCCATTCCATTCCATTCTTTCCTGGTGGTGTCAATTCCATTCCATTCCATTCTTTCCTGGTGGTGTCAATTCCATTCCATTCCATTCTTTCCTGGTGGTGTCAATTCCGTTCCGTTCCATTCTTTCCTGGTGGTGTCAATTCCGTTCCGTTCCATTCTTTCCTGGTTGTGTCAATTCCATTCCATTCCATTCTTTCCTGGTGGTGTCAATTCCATTCCGTTCCATTCTTTCCTGGTGGTGTCAATTCCGTTCCGTTCCATTCTTTCCTGGTGGTGTCAATTCCATTCCATTCCATTCTTTTCTGGTGGTGTCAATTCCGTTCTGTTCCATTCCATTCTGTAGAATACAGGTAGCCCCCAACTTAACAACCATTTCTTTAGTGACCGTTCGGCGCTACGATGGCACTGAAAAAAAAGCATTTGAGTGAGTTGTGTGTGCACTCTTAAGATCTTTTTTCCCCACGGTTGTTAAGCAAAACACTGTGGCTATTAAAAGAATCAGTCAGTTGTTAAGTGAATCAGGCTTCTCCCAGTGAAGTTGCTTGTCAAAAGCCTGCTGGGAAGGTCGCAAATGGAGATCACATGATCCGGGAGATCACATATCATTTAATGACCCCATAATCCTTTGCGGGGTGGAGTCTGTGCAACTGAATGGAGCTGAGTGCTTTACTGGCCGGATGCTGTTCTGATCGCCAGTGCGGAGTTTTGTTCGGCAGATATATTCTCATTGTGCCCAAAGAGAGAAATATCTGCCTCTACCTGGGATCGAACTCACAGCCTCCTGATTGTGAGGCGAGAGTTCCACCTCTAGGCCACTGCACCACTCCATCCCGGAGATCACATGATTATTGTACATACGTGCCAGTTGTGCAACATCTGGATTTTGATCATGTAACTGTGAGGATTCCGCGAAGATCATAACGGTCGTACGTCCCTTTTTTCAGTGCCGTCGTAACGACGAACGGTCACTAAACAAGTACAGGCAGTCCCCGACTTACGACCACAACGGAGCCCTAAATTTCTGTGGTTAAGCGAGGCGTTGGTTACGTGGATTTCTTCCTACCCCATTTTATGACGTTTCTCGCCACAGTCGTTAAGTGAATCACTGCAATGAATAAGTTAGGAACACGGTTGTTAAATGAATCCGGCTTTCCCCAAGGTCACAAAAGCGGATCACGTGACGCACACCCCCGGGATGCTGCGACCGTCGTAAATATGAGTCGCTTGCCAAGCGTCCGAATTTGGATCACGTGATAATGGGGATGCTGCAACGGTCGTAGGTTCCTTTTTTCAGTGCCGTCGTAACTTTGAACGGCCGCTAAACAAATTGTCGTAAATCGAGGATTACCTGTAGTCGTAAGTCAAGGAACACCTGCCCCAGTATTTCCTCTGTCTGCGCGTTCCTATCTTTCTTGTCGTCCTTTTCCAACGAGGCACTCTCGGATGTACGACCGTGCGACTCACTTAACGACCGTTGTAAAAACAGTCGAAAAACCAGATCCAATTCCAGAGTTATGACTGGAACGACTGGTGAGACGGGCTGAACCCCTCTGTCCCCCCCAGGAATCGCTGCTTGGCCTCCTTTCCCTCGTCCGGGGGGGGATTTCAGCTAGGCGTCTCCTCCCCTCTCTTCACAGGCATCCCCTCCTCCATCCAGTCCGTCCCAGAACTCATCAAGTACCTGACCATGGTCATCTTCACCTGCTCGGCTCACCATGCGGCGGTCAACGGCGGGCAGGTAGGTGAGGCCGGGCCGGATCCTCGGCCGATGATGGCTTCTCCCATTGATCCATTGATTCATCCCTCCCTCCCTTCCATTTCCTTCCTCCCTCCCACCCTTCCTCTCCTTCTTTCCTTTCCTTCCTTCCTCTTCCCATCTCCTTCCTTCCTCCCACCTTCTCCTTCCTTCCTTTCCTTCCTTCGTCCCTCTGCTTCCTTCCTCCTTCCTTTCCTTTCCTTTCCTCTCTCCCTTCTTATTCCCATCTCCTTCCTTCTCCCTCCCTCCCTCCCTCTCCTTCCTTCCTTCCTTCCCTTCCTTCCTCCCTCTGCTTCCTTCTTTCCTCCCTCCCTTCCTTTCCTCTCTTCCTTCTTATTCCCATCTCCTTCCTTCCTCCCTCCTTCTCCTTCCTTCCTCCCTCCCTCCCTCCCTCTCCTTCCTTCCTTCCCTTCCTTCCCCCCTCTGCTTCCTTCCTCCCTTCCTTCCTCTGCTTCCTTTCCTCTTTCCCTTCTTATTCCCATCTCCTTCCTCCCTCCCTCCTTCTGCTTCCTTCCTCCCTCCCTCCCTCCCTCTCCTTCCTTCCTTCCCTTCCTTCCCCCCTCTGCTTCCTTCCTCCCTTCCTTCCTCTGCTTCCTTCTTTCCTCCCTCCCTTCCTTTTCCTCTCTCCCTTCTTATTCCCATCTCCTTCCTCCCTCCCTCCCTCTGCTTCCTTCCTCCCTCCCTCCCTCCCTTCCTTTCCTCTTTCCCTTCTTATTCCCATCTCCTTCCTTCTCCCTCCCTCCCTCTCCTTCCTTCCTTCCTTCCCTTCCTTCCTCCCTCTGCTTCCTTCTTTCCTCCCTCCCTTCCTTTCCTCTCTCCCTTCTTATTCCCATCTCCTTCCTTCTTCCCCTCCCTCCCTTTTTATTCCCATTTCCTCCCTCCCTCCCTCTGCTTCCTTCTTTCCTCCCTCCCTTCCTTTCCTCTCTCCCTTCTTATTCCCATCTCCTTCCTTCCTCCCTCTCTCTGCTTCCTTCCTCCCTCCCTCCCTTCCTTTTCCTCTCTCCCTTCTTATTCCCATCTCCTTCCTCCCTCCCTCCCTCTGCTTCCTTCCTCCCTCCCTCCCTTCCTTTCCTCTTTCCCTTCTTATTCCCATCTCCTTCTTTCCTCCCTCCCTCCCTCTCCTTCCTTCCTTCCCTTCCTTCCTCCCTCTGCTTCCTTCCTCCCTCCCTCCCTTCCTTTCCTCTCTCCCTTCTTATTCCCATTTCCCCTCCCTCTTTTCCTTTCCTCTCTCTCTCCCTCTTTCCATCCTTCCCTGCGTCCCTCCTTCTCATTCCCATCTCCTTCCTCCCTTCTTCCCCTCCCTCCCTTTTTATTCCCATTTCCTCCCTCCCTCCCTCCTTCCCTTCTTCCCTGCGTCCCTCCTTCTCATTCCCATCTCCTTCCCTTGGTCTACAATGAGAGGCTTTAGCGGATTCTTCCGTTCTGTCTGACGCCCTTCTTGTCCTTTGAAGTTTGAGATGGGGGCTTTCATGCCCAACCTGCCTTCGTCCATGAGGAAGCCCCCTCCCCAGGCGAAGGCCCCCCTCAGGCTCCAGGACTTCCTGGACACCATCCCGGAAATGAACGTCACCAGCCAGGTGCTCTCCGTCCTCTGGGTGCTGCAGAACGAGATCCTCGACATGGTAAGGGTCTCCCTGCGTCCCCTCCCCTCCCCTCCCCTGGCCCTTTCTTTCTTTCTTTCTTTCTTTCTTTCTTTCTTTCTTTCTTTCTTTCTTTCTTTCTTTCTTTCTTCCTTCCTTCCTTCCTTCCTTCCTTTCTTCCTTTCTTTCTTTCTTTTCTTCTTCCTTCCTTCCTTCTTGTCTATCTATCTATCTTTCTTCCTTTCTTCCTTTCTTCCTTCCTTCCTTCTTGTCTTTCTGTCTGTCTATCTGTCTGCCTGTCTGTCTGTCTTTCTTTCTGTCTGTCTGTCTGTCTTTCTTTCTATCTTCCTTCCTTCCTTCCTGTCTGTCTCTTTTTTCTTTCTTTCTTTCTTTCTTTCTTTCTTCCTTCCTTCTTTTCTTCTTCCTTCCTTCCTTCTTGTCTGTCTGTCTATCTATCTATCTTTCTTTCTTTCCTTCCATTCTTTCTTCCTTCCTTCCTTCCTTCCTTCCATTCTTCCTTCCTTCCTTCCTTCCATTCTTCCTTCTTTCTTTTCTTCTTCCTTCCTTCCTTCTTGTCTGTCTATCTATCTATCTTTCTTCCTTCCTTCCTTCCTTTCTTTCCTTCCTTCCATTCTTTCTTCCTTCCTTCCTTCTTGTCTTTCTGTCTGTCTATCTGTCTGTCTGTCTTTCTATCTATCTATCTTTCTTTCTTTCTTTCTGTCTGTCTGTCTTTCTTTCTATCTTTCTTCCTTCCTTCCTGTCTGTCTCTTTTTTCTTTCTTTCTTTCTTTCTTTCTTTCTTTCTTTCTTTCTTTCTTTCTTTCTTTCTTTCTTTCTCTTTCACCCTTTCCTTTCTTCCTTCTTTCTTTCCTTCTCTCCCTTTCTTTCTTTCTTTCTTTCACTCTTTCTTTCGCTCTTTCTTTTTCTCTTTACTTTTTTCTCCCTTTCTTGTTTTCTTTCCTGTTTCTTTTCTTTCGTTCATTTTCCTTCTATTTCTTTCTTTCTCCCTTTCCTCTCCTTCTCCTTCTTTCTTTTTTCTTATGTTCTTTCTTTCTTTCTTTCCTGTTTTCTTTCATTCATTTTCCTTTTCCTTTTCTTTCTCTCTTTCTTTTTTCTTATGTTATTTCTTTTCTTCTCTTTCTTTCTTTTGCTTTCTATTTCTCCTTCCTTCCATCCTTCCCTCCTTTCTCTTCCTTCCTTCCTCCTCCCATTCTTTCCTCTCTCCCTCCTTTCTCTCTTCCTTCCTTCCTTTCTCTTTTCCTTCCTCTCCTCTTTCTTTCTTGTTTTCTTTCTTTCTTTTCCTTCCTTCCTACTTTCTTTCTATCTTTCTCTTTCTTTCTTTTTCTCTTTCTTTTTCTCTTTACTTTTTTCTCCCTTTCTTGTTTTCTTTCCTGTTTCTTTTCTTTCATTCATTTTCCTTCTATTTCTTTCTTTCTTTCCTTTCTCTCTCATTCTTTCTTTTTTCTTATGTTCTTTCTTTCTTTTCCTTCCTTCCTACTTACTTTCTTTCTTTCTCTTTCTTTCTTTTTCTTTCTTTCTTTACTTTTTTCTCCCTTTCTTGTTTTCTTTCCTGTTTCCTTTCTTCCGTTCATTTTCCTTCTATTTCTTTCTTTCTCCCTTTCCTCTCCTTCTCCTTCTTTCTTTTTTCTTATGTTCTTTCTTTCTTTCTTTCCTGTTTTCTTTCATTCCTTTTCCTTTTCCTTTTCTTTCTTTCTCTTTCCTCTCCCTTTCTTTTTTCTTATGTTATTTCTTTTCTTCTCTTTCTTTCTTTTGCTTTCTATTTCCCCTTCCTTCCATCCTTCCCTCCTTTCTCTTCCTTCCTTCCTCCTCCCATCCTTTCCTCTCTCCCTCCTTTCTCTCTTCCTTCCTTCCTTCCTTCCTCTCTCTTTTCCTTCCTCTCCTCTTTCTTTCTTGTTTTTTTTCCTCCCATTGTTTTCTTTTCATGGAGCTTTTAAAGTGCTTTTTACACTTTTTAAAGTGCTTTTAAAGAAGCCCTTTGTCCAGAAGGGTAGAGTCTCTTTCTTGAGCAGTGGGCTGGACTAGATGACCTTCGCAGTCCCTTCCAACCCCTGTTTATTCTCTTCCCCTTCTGCAGAAACCGCTGGGCTGCTACGACGAGCAACTCTTTGTGGAGGAAGCTCCGAAGCGGCTCATCGGCGATTTCCAGGAACGTCTCAAGCGCATCACTTTGGCCATCGACAACCGGAATAAGACCCTCACGCTGCCTTACACTTACCTCTATCCCCCCAACATAGAAAACAGCACGACAATCTAGGACGCTGGGTCGCTCAGCCTGCGCATGTTGCTAGTCCTCAACGAGGGTTCCCGCCCAATTTTTTTTTTCTCCTTTCGAAAGCCAGGGGGAGGAAGGGAGGATATGAAGAGCATCAGAGATGCATGAATTCCACCTCCAGGAATCCCTCCGGGCAACAGACAAGGCAAAGGAGAAACAATCGCAAAATGCAGTTGCGTCCGAGATCATATCGTTGTACGGCTAGTCCTCGATTTACGACCAAAACTGAGCCCGAAGTTTCTGTCGCTAAGCGAGACATTTTTTTTTAAAGTGACTTTTGCCCCTACGTTACGACCTTTCTTGCCAGGGTCGTTAAACGAATCACTGCCGTTGATAAACTTAGCGGCCCGGTCGTTAAGCGAATCCGGCTTTCCCCTCAGAAGGTCGCAAAGAAGGGGAAAAATCGCGTGACCTTGGGACACCAGCGACGGTCACAAATATGAATGTCGATCCCACGGGGAGGCTGCGGAGGTCGTAACTGTGAAACACAGGACTTTGATCCGGGGCCGTTGTAACTTTGGACGGTCGTAAGTGGAGGACTAGCTGCGGATCCCTTCTGTGAGTTCAGGGGCCGCTGATTGAGCAATTCTGAGGTAACTAATTTGAGGACAAGAGGCCCTTTTGAAACCAAATACGTCAAAGGCGCCTGGTTTATTCTTTTTTTTCCTCCGCTACCAAAATAAATCCTGTTTTACGCAACTTTCGAGTTTTCCTTTCGAAGAAATGCTGAATTTCAAGTCGTTTTTCTTTTTGTGTGTGTTGGCGCGTCTTTCCGGATGGTGACAAGAGTTCAGAAGGCCAAAACCCGACAAATTCCTTTGCAGTTGCCTTCTTTTCCAAACGGACTCCAAATCGAGCAAAAGTGTAGGGTTTTTTTTCCTCTCTCTCTCTCCGAAACGACCCACAATCGCATTACGCAATCACGACACGGACACTTAAACTGACTTCAAGGGTTTTCTCTACATTATGCACTGCTTTAGACCAAACTTGGCCACTTTCAGAGGTGTGGACTTCAACTCCCAGAATCCCCCAGCCAGCTCTTCCCCCCCCCCATTTTGCTGAAGTCAAGATATATGACGCTTACTGCATACCCACCATCTATTAAGAAAGTTATACTACATTAAAGTGGCCCAGGTTGGAGATCCCTGATTTAAGACTCGTGGACTTCAATTCCCAGAATTCCCCAAACAGCTCTTTCCTCCCCACTTTGCTGAAGTTAAGATATATTACGCTTACTGCATACCCATCATCTATTAAGAAAGTTATACTATGTGGCTGGCTGGGGAATTCTGGGAGTTGAAGTCTTAAAGTCCCCAACTTAGATATTCTCGCTGTTAGTCCTTTGAACCCTGCTGACATTTATTGCAATCAGGGAGCCTGTGGGGACTTACGACCACAATGGAGCCCCAAGTTTCCGTTAAGTGAGACGTGTATGTGTTGTTTGGCCCCCATTTCTTGCCAAGGTTGTTGAGGGAATCACCGCAGCTGATACGTTGGTAGGAGGGTTTTTCAGTCACTTCCCGGTTGATTTTGCTCATCCGAAGGTCGCCGAAGACGATCACATGACCCTGGGACACGGCAACGGTCGTACGTGTGAGTCCGTCGCCAACATCTGAATTTGGATCACGCGAGCGCGGGAAGGCTGCAACGGTCGTTAAATGTGAAAAACGGTCCTAGGTTCGTGAGCCACGGTGGCGCAGTGGTTAGAGTGCAGTACTGCGGGCTACTTCTGCTGATTGCCGGCTGCCTGCAATTTGGCAGTTCGAATCTCACCAGGCTCCAAGTTGACTCAGCCTTCCGTCCTTCCTTCCGAGGTCGGTAAAATGAGGACCCAGATTGTTGAGGGGGCCAAGAGGCTGATTCTGTAAACCACTGAGAGCAGGCCGTAAAGCACTGTGAAGCGGCATATAAATTAAATGCTATTGCTAGTCACTTTTTTCAGCGCTGTTGAAACTTTGAACGGTCACTAAATGGACGGTTGTAAGTCAAGGACTACCTGCATGCCGTTCGGCGGAGAGGCTTCGATCTCCGAGGCGCAGTCTCCATCTTGACTTTTGGGACCCTGATTGCGAATATGGGATCGTTGGATGGCATGCTAACCAAATATGCAGTTTCTCCTTCACTTCTGGTGCTGCATTCTTCTGCATGCATTTGTAACTCTGGCTTGTTTTCTTGAATGCATTTATAACTCTGACTTGTTTTCCTGCATGCAGTTCTAATTCTGGCTTGTTTTCTTGCATGCATTTCTAATTCTGGCTTGTTTTCCTGCATGCATTTATAACTCTGGCTTGTTTTCCTGCATGCATTTGTAACTCTGGCTTGTTTTCTTGAATGCATTTATAACTCTGACTTGTTTTCCTGCATGCAGTTCTAATTCTGGCTTGTTTTCTTGCATGCATTTATAACTCTGGCTTGTTTTCCTGCACGCATTTATAACTCTGGCTTGTTTTCCTGCATGCATTTGTAACTCTGGCTTGTTTTCTTGAATGCATTTATAACTCTGACTTGTTTTCCTGCACGCAGTTCTAATTCTGGCTTGTTTTCTTGCATGCATTTCTAATTCTGGCTTGTTTTCCTGCATGCATTTGTAACTCTGGCTTGTTTTCTTGAATGCATTTATAACTCTGACTTGTTTTCCTGCATGCAGTTCTAATTCTGGCTTGTTTTCTTGCATGCATTTCTAATTCTGGCTTGTTTTCCTGCATGCATTTATAACTCTGGCTTGTTTTCCTGCATGCATTTGTAACTCTGGCTTGTTTTCTTGAATGCATTTATAACTCTGACTTGTTTTCCTGCATGCAGTTCTAATTCTGGCTTGTTTTCTTGCATGCATTTATAACTCTGGCTTGTTTTCCTGCACGCATTTATAACTCTGGCTTGTTTTCCTGCATGCATTTGTAACTCTGGCTTGTTTTCTTGAATGCATTTATAACTCTGACTTGTTTTCCTGCACGCAGTTCTAATTCTGGCTTGTTTTCTTGCATGCATTTCTAATTCTGGCTTGTTTTCCTGCATGCATTTGTAACTCTGGCTTGTTTTCTTGAATGCATTTATAACTCTGACTTGTTTTCCTGCACGCAGTTCTAATTCTGGCTTGTTTTCTTGCATGCATTTCTAATTCTGGCTTGTTTTCCTGCATGCATTTATAACTCTGGCTTGTTTTCCTGCACGCATTTATAACTCTGGCTTGTTTTCCTGCATGCATTTATAACTCTGGTTTCTTTTCCTGCACGCATTTATAACTCTGACTTGTTTTCCTGCACGCAGTTCTAATTCTGGCTTGTTTTCCTGCACGCAGTTCTAATTCTGGCTTGTTTTCCTGCACGCATTTCTAATTTTGGCTTGTTCTCCTGCGAAGCAGAGCAACAGCTGCCTCCTTTTCCAAGTGCCCTTTAAATTTTCCATCCCTTTCTGATCCCGGCGCCCGAACATCCATTAACGGCATGACCCAACATGCATAAGAATAAACATTTGACTTTCCCCTTCTTAAACTGAACCGGCCTCTGGTTAAATTGCTTTGGAAAAAAAATGAGGAAGCAGATTTGCAGAAGGAATGTGAGTTTGTGTGTTTCTCTGTGTGGGTTTCCTTATTTGGCCCCAAGTCAAGACACCGTTCGCTGGCTGGCTCTTTCCTTTCTCTCTATCCCTCTGGCAGAGCTTCCATTTCTGCATCGTATCCTCCAGACGGTCGAAATCGCACAAATGCACCAACGCTTGTAGAAGAGAAAGTTCGTCACTGAGGGTTGAACCGTCGGGGTCGTTCGGGCTCTCTCGGCTGGGTGGTTTCCTTGCAGACGTTTTACGACCCAACTAGGGAACAACATCAGTGCTAGAAGGGAGTGGGGTTTGCAGGGAGGAGGAAGCAGAGGAAGGAGAGGAGGAGGAGGAGTTGTGTGGGGTCCTTGATGGTCTCTGAGCCTGGTGATTTCTAGCAGATATTTCATGACCCAACTCGGCAATGAAGGGAAACAATAATACGGATATAATAAATAATACTAGAATATGATATACTGGTGTAGTGGAATGGAAGGACTAAAAAACATTCCCAGGTCAGTCAGAGACAGCTTTATTGCGCAAGGTTCAGAGCCAGATTTGTACCTGAAGCTTTGAACAAAGAAAGAACTCTGATACAATGGTTTTTATACATTTCTAAGACAAAGGATTCAGTGAGATCATACATTTTCCATATATGGTTAATCATGAGATCATACATCCGATTTTCCTTCTATGGTTACATACACTGGATAATAAGTTCATCTAATTACTTAAAGCATTAATCTTAGTTTACAAAATTATCTTAGCCACACAACTTTTCTTAAGTGCTCAGAGTCGCTAATGGGAGAGTTACTACTATCCTTGGGTAAATTCATTGGATTAAGTAACTCTTTGTAACATATAGGTCTTTGTGTCATTCACAGTGAGGTCACTCAGATGTTTTCCATATGGCGGTCCTTTCGTGACATCTAGGGCTCAGAAGATATATTACCACTTAATGGGGTTTAACTGTTTGTTAATGTAACAAGCACTTTCCTCTCTTATAATAATGTGAATAGAGAGGTTCTCTCAGAGTTCATATATCTGACTCTGTATGATTCCTATTTTATTCACATTGTTTCTTTTATCTACATTATTCTTTATTTGCTATTTACCTCACTGGTATACTAGATTCTGTAACCATTAGGTTCCTGTAATACATATATGCCTTTGTATTTGTATCTCCTGTAATATATCTGGTATTTGTCCAACATATGTCCCTGCCATTTGACCTGATACCAATCTTCTCCCTGGTTTTTTTTTTCTTGTGCCATCTAAGAGCATGGTACGTATCTCCAAGGGATAATTTACACCTCAGTCCTAATTTATGTTTGATCTGGATAAACTCCTGCTTTCCAGGGCCAAGGGGGTTAAGTGGCCAATTGAGTAAACAAAGAAATGCTTAAGATAAAACTAATTGGGGAAGTTTCTATTCCCCCTTGTAGGGCAACAAGGAATACCCAAACCTAAATTAGGAGGCCAGAGTTGGGTACTAAGCTGACGTCTCTGAGGGTATAAAAGGACGCCATACCTTCCCCAAGGTGTGGCTATCTCCTCGCATGCGTTGTATCTGTATGTTCTGGATATAGTTCCACCCAGTATTTTGGTTCTGGCCATAAATAAAATCTGCTTTTTTTGCAAGCCTCGTCTTGACTCTCTCTTTTTGGCATTCTGGTGACTCAAGTGTATTTTGGGACCTTACAGTAACATTATCAGTGTTATGAGGGATTGGCATTTGCGAGGAGGAGGAGGAGGAAGAAGAAGAGGAGGAGGAGGAGGAAGAAGAGGAGGAGAAAGAAGAAGAGGAGGAGGAAGAAGAAGAAGAAGAAGAGGAAGAAGAAGAGGAGGAGGAAGAAGAAGAAGAGGAGGAGGAAGAAGAGGAGGAGGACGAAGAAGAAGAGGAGGAGGAGGAAGAAGAAGAGGAGGAGGAGGAAGAAGAAGAAGAAGAGGAAGAGGAAGAGGAGGAAGAAGAAGAGGAGGAGGAAGAAGAAGAAGAGGAGGAGGAAGACGAGGAAGAGGAGGAGGAAGAGGAGGAGAAAGAAGAGGAGGAGGACGAAGAAGAAGAGGAGGAGGAGGAAGAAGAGGAGGAGGAGGAAGAAGAGGAAGAGGAGGAGGAAGAAGAGGAGGAGGGAGGAGAAGAAGAAGAGGAAGAAGAGGAAGAGGAGGAGGAAGAGGAAGAGGAAGAGGAGGAAGAAAAAGAAGAAGAGGAGGAGGAAGAAGAGGAGGAGGGAGAAGAAGAAGAAGAGGAAGAAGAGGAAGAGGAGGAGGAAGAGAAAGAGGAGGAAGAAAAGAAGAAGAGGAGGAGGAAGAAGAAGAGGGAGAAGAAGAAGAAGAGGAAGAAGAGGAAGAGGAGGAGGAAGAAGAAGAAGAGGAGGAAGAAGAAGAGGAGGAAGAAGAAGAAGAAGAGGAAGAAGAGGAAGAGGAGGAAGAGGAGGAGGAAGAAGAGGGAGGAGGAGGAAGAAGAAGAAGAGGAAGAAGAGGAAGAGGAGGAGGAAGAAGAGGACGAGGACGAAGAAGAAGAGGAGGAGAAGGAAGAAGAAGAGGAGGAGGAAGAAGAGGAAGAGGAAAAAGAAGAAGAGGAGGAGGAAGAAGAGGAGGGAGAAGAAGAAGAGGAAGAAGAGGAAGAGGAGGAGGAGGAAGAAGAAGAGAAGGAAGAAGAAGAGGAGGGAGAAGAAGAAGAAGAGGAAGAGGAGGAGGAAGAAGAAGAGGAGGAGGAAAAAGAAGAAGAGGAGGAGGAAGAAGAAGAAGAGGAAGAAGAGGAAGAGGAGGAGGAAGAAGAGGAAGAGAAGGATGACAACTGTGGGGCCCTTGGAGGTCTCTATTTCCTTGCAAACGTTTCATGACCCAACTATGTGGCATCTGGAGAGGAGGACGGGGAGGACTCTGGGATCCTTGTTGCTCTCTGAGCTGGCTGGTTTTCTCGCCGACCTTTCATCACCCAACTAGGGAACGGCATCAAAGCTACAAGGGAGGGAAGTTTGCAAGCAGGAGGAGGGAGGGAGGGAGGGAGGGAGGGAGGAAGAGAGGGCGGAATTCTAGTTACCGTAATTCATAAATTTTACCTCTTGTGCAAACCCAGAGCGCAATCTGCAATCGTTCATGACGCACCGGTATATCAAAGGACTGCCTTATGAAGTCATTCATTTACATGCGGAAAAAAAAAGCTTCAGCCACTTCCCCACAGATGATTCTCGGATGTCACAATTAAAGCGTGTGGAAGCCGCACATTGCCAGGTAAGCCTTCTTTTTAAAACTCACCCTGCAAATTATAGCATTCGGTTCGTTCCGTTTTCCAGATTTTAATCTCATTGCTAGAGTACCGTTTTCTTTATTACTATTATTATTATTTTTATTGGATTTTATTTTTATTGGGATACGGAAAAGAGAGAGAGAGAGAGAGAGAGAGAGAGAGAGAGAGAGAGAGAGAGAGAGAAGAGAATGAGAAAGTTCCGTATAAGAAAACGAAAAAGCAGAAATAACTGCAGTTGTTTCCAACGTTATAAAGCCGTCCCGCCGAAAACTCTGCGGCTGTTGAATAAAAAGAATTCCAATTACGCTCTGTTCCAAGAAGAAAACAATTACGTCTTTGTGTAACTTGCCAGCATTTAGCAGCTGGGTTCAAATATTTCTAGGTCAAATTAGTCCATGAAAGACAGTTCTCGGGAATATATATATATATATATATATATATATATATATATACACAATTACACAGGAAGAAACCCGAAATATTAACTATACACACACACACATATATATATATATATGTATGTGTGTATAGTTTTATATATATATATAACAAACTACTCTAAAAATACGAGTTCCAGGTATATTAGTAAAGAAAGAAGCAGACATCCTGCGAGCTCCGGAACTTAAAATTTTAAAATGGCCAAATTGATTAATGGCATATAAAGGCAGAGATCTCTGTAATGGTAGTTTAATACTCTGACGATGCCAGCAGATGGCTGACGAAAGCTTAGTAAAATAAAATTTTAATTATTTTACAATTTTAAAATTTTAAGTTTGTCCCAAGCATGGTTAAACCCAGTTAAATGATGGTTAACTCCAGAGGTGGGATCCACATCAGGGGTGGGTTCTACTTACCTTTACTACCGGTTCGCAATGAGATGGCACTCGCTCGCTTCACTCATGTGCACGCACAGATTGCTTATGACGACATCCGGGTTGGTGGGCGGAGCCTCCCGCCAGTTTTACTACCGGTTCTTGCGAACCGGTCCGAACCAGGAGCAACCCACCACTGATCCACATAATTTACCGACCAGTTTGCCCAGCACCAAAAATGTGCACAAATGCTAGCTTCGCTCACATACGCCACCTCCGTGCATGCGCCCAGCCTTTCGTGCATGTGCTTTGCTCGCGCGCACACCTTCCACGCACGCGCCCGGCCTCAAAAACATGCCTAAATAGGACGGCATAGAGCCGCGGCGGGATAGGCGGCCCGACCCACGATTTCTGCTACCGGTGCGGACGAACCGGTCCGAACCGGCTGAATACACACCTCTGGTTAACTCGCTATCTCTGCTGGAACTTGCTTCCAAGCTTCCACTACGAATTGTCCTCGACTTACAACTAACAAACCGGGAATTTCAGAACTGAAGAAGCTTCTACACCAGAAGCAAAAAAAAGGCTTCAAGGAAAAAAATCAAGAAAGTCCAGTTATTTTTGCGGAGGAAAAAGGACCTAAAATGAAAGACGAACGAGTAAGTAGAAATATTTATTGTTCCCCACAGCAAGGACAAGCAGAGATGGTTAAATGGATTCTTTTATTCAAAGAAGAGAATATATGTAGTTGTTTTCTATTAGGAAATCGCTTCCGAATTGTCCAAGCACCTGGTCTACCCCAATATGTGGGGGGGAGCATACTGCTTCCCTTTCGCCTTTCAACTCCAAGCAATAAAGGGAGACTACTATAGATCTATTTCAAGCTATTTAGCTCTCATCAGCTAGCCAAACCCTTCCTCGGATATTATTTAGCCCAAGTTCAAATCCGAGTAAGGGTGTGACTAGCTGATGAGAGCTAAATAGCTTGAAATAGATCTATACTAGTCTCCCTTTATTTCTTTATCAGCAAATATTTATTCCTTTATTTTATTTAATCTAATTTTTATACCGCCCTTCTCCCGAAGGACTCAGCCAAAAATAAAACAAACGCATATGTAAAATTTAAAAACAATTTTAAAACATATGAAATAATTTGGCCCCGACATCATTAAAAAAACAAAAGCAATCCATTAAAATTAATGTTTAGGCCAGCCCAGCCTGTTGGAACAATAACGTCTTGAGGGCACGGCGAAAGGTGCATAGGTCAGGGATCATCCGTATCTCCTGGGGCAATTCATTCCAGAGGGCGGGTGCCCCCACAGAGAAGGCTCTCCCCCGGGGGGGGTCACCAGTCGACATTGTTTGACCGACGGTACCCTGAGGAGTCCCTCTCTGTGGGAACGCACTGGCCAGTGGGAGGCTATCGGTAGCAGAAGGCGATCTTGTAAGTACCCAGGTCCTAAGCCATGGAGCGCTCTAAAGATGGTAACCAACACCTTGAATTGCACCCGGAAGACCACCGGGAGACAGTGCAGCTCGCGCAGGAGAGGTGTTACATGGGAACGCCGTGTCGCTCCCATAATCCCCCGCGCGGCCGCATTCTGCACCAGCTGGAGCCTCCGGGTGCTCTTCAAGGGGAGCCCCATGTAGAGAGCATTACAGTAGTCCAGACGGGAAGTGACAAAGGTATGAGTGACGGTGCGCAAGGAGTCCCGATCCAGAAAGGGACGCAACTGGTAAATCAGACGAATCTGATAAAAAGCCCCCCTGGCCACAGCCGTCACATGATCTTCTAGAGACAGTCGTGCATCCAGGAGGACACCCAAGTTGCGAGCCCTCTCTGAGGTGGCCAAGATCTCACCCCAAATAGTCAGCGATGGAACCAGCTGGCTATAACGGGACGCCGGAAACCACAGCCACTCGGTCTTGGATGGGTTGAGCCTGAGTCTGTTTCTCCCCATCCAGATCCGCACGGCCTCCAGGCACTGGGACATCACTTCAAGGGCATCGTTGGGGTGTTCCGGAGTGGAGATGTACAGCTGAGTATCATCAGCGTACAAATTTGGTATGTGTATGTGTATATATATGTGGAAGGCGCGCGAGCGAGCAAAGCGCATGCACGGAAGGGTGGATGCATGCACAAATGGCGCCCGTGTGTGCGAAGCGAGCATGTGCGCAGGCAGGCGGTGAACCGGTGGTAAAAGTAAGTGAAACCCACCCCTGAGCAAGTGTATATTATATGTATAAAAGTAAAACGTTAAGGTTGTACAGGCCTTCCTCGCCTTACGACCACGATCGAGCGCCCCAACGTTCTGTCGTTAAGCGGGGACACGTGTTCAGCGAGTTTGGCCCCGTTTTACGAGCCGTTCGGCGGTTCAGCGAATTGCGGCGGCGGTTCAGTTTTGTAACCCCGTCGTTAAGTGAATCCTGCTTCCCCATTCTGACTTTGCTCGTCAGACGGTCACAAAAGGGGATCGCCCTCTCGACCCGGGGACGCCGCAAACCGTCATAAATATGAACCGGTTGCCAAACATCTGGATTTTGAATCCTGGGGATGCTGGAAAGGTCGTAACTGTGAAAAAAAAAACGGTCGTAAGTCCCTTTTTCCCAGTGCCGTTGTAACTTCGAACAAACCGTTGTAAGTCGAGGATGATGTTATTATCCTCCGCTGTGCTAAAAGGAGTGCTTTTTTCCCTTCTTCCCCCCTGTCTATTCCTCCTTTTCTTTTCTTCCCTTCTTCTTTTCCCTCACTCACTCTACTTTTTCACGGCTCTTTATTTCCCTCTGCATTTTATATTTTGGCGCGCCAATAAAACATTTGCAAACCCGGAGAATCTCCCCAGACTTCTCGGTTGGGTTGTGCGCGGAAAAAACAAACAAACCCATCGGCCCAGTCTCCGAAGCGAAAACCGGGTTTCAAAGGAACGCCGTGCAGGCTGTAACTGGCGGAGGCTATCAGCTTGTACGATCTCTTCCGGCCATCCTCAGTTCCTCCTTATTCCTTCCTTGACAAGAAAAGTGGGTTGCGAAGTTGCGAAGTTGCGTATTGAACGAGGAAGGGATGACAACATTCTCTTGGGCAACGTTGTGTGTGTGTGTGTGTGTCTGGTGTTGTTTTTGCCCAAGGAGAAGTTGTGGGATGCCGCGAATCGTTCGACGGAAAGCCGGGGCCGATCCTACGTGCCTGGGGTTCGGATAGACTGCCCCTGACTACGGAGGCTCTGCGGCAGTTGGTGGGGTTTCTACCGGTTCGTTCTGGTTCGGGGAGGCTCTGCCCACCTGCCTGGACGTCATCACGGACGCTCGTGCTCACCGTTCTGAATCGGTAGCAAAGGTAAGTGAAAGCCACTTCTGCTCTGCGGCTAGAGTGCCGCACGATTTAGGAATAGAATCCGGCTGGGAAGGGGACCTTGGAGGTCTTCTAGTCCAGCCCTCTGCTCAAGCAGGAGAAGCTATATATACCATTTCGAACAAGTGACCGTCAGGTCTCTTCCTTGAAACCTCCAGTGTTGGAGCAACCACAACTTCTGAATCTGAATTAAAATCTGAATTAAAGCCGGACGCTTGCCAATTTTCTTTTTCAGCCGGGAACCGAACGGAGGCGTGGCGATGCTTATTATTATTATTTTTATCATTAACAAATTTTGGGAGGCCACCCAGCTTGTGGTTCAAGGTGAGTTGGAGCCAGTATGGGCAGTCCTTGACTTACGACAATGTGTTTAAGGACCATTTGGAATTACGACAGCGCTCTGGAAAGGGACTTACGATCCTCACACTTACGACTGTCACAATGCAGATCCCCACAGAAAAGCAAAGCCAGTAGAGGCAGTCCTCGATTTGTGATGATCCATTTAACGACCATTTGGAATTACGACAGTGCTCTGGAAAGGGACTTACGATCCTCACACTTACGACTGTCACAATGTTCCCTGCAGAAAAGCAAAGCCAGTAGAGGCAGTCCTCGACTTGCGATGATGCATTTAACGACCGTTTGGAATTACGACAGTGCTCTGGAAAGGAACTTATGGTCCTCACACTTACGACCATCACAACGCAGATCCCCGCCAAAAAGTAAAGCCAGTAGAGGCAGTCCTCGATTTGTGATGATCCGTTTAACGACCATTTGGAATTACGACAGTGCTCTGGAAAGGGACTTATGGTCCTCACACTTACGACCATCACAACGCAGATCCCCGCCAAAAAGTAAAGCCAGTAGAGGCAATCCTCGACTTACAATGATGCGTTTAATGATCATTTGGAAATATGACAGTGCTCTGGAAAGGGATTTACAATCCTCACACTTACGACCGTCAGAACGTCCCCGCAGAAAGGGACTTACGATCCTCTCATTTGCGACTGTCACCACGTTCCCTGCAGAAAAACAAAGCCAGTAGAGGCAGTCCTCGACCAACTGCAGTGATTCGCTTAACAACGGTGGCAGGAAAGGTCGCAAAACGGAGCAAAACCCACTTAACAAATTTCTCACTTAGCAACAGAAACTTTGAGCTCACTTTTGGTCATAAGTTGAGGACTACCTGTATAACCTTCCCATAAGCAAAGTCAACCGGGGGGGAGGGGGAATAGCGTGATTCGCTTAAGGACCACATTATTCATTTAACAACTGCAGTGAATCGCTTAACCCAGTGGTGAAATCCAAATTATTTTTACTACCGGTTCTGTGGGTTGGCTTGATGGCATGGTGTGGTTTGGTGGGCGTGGCTTGGTGTGTGTGTGTTGGCGAAGGATACTGCAAAATCTCCACTCCCTCCCCACTCCAGGGGAAGGATACTACAAAATCCCCATTCCGTCCCCACTCCAGGGGAAGGATACTGCAAAATCCCCACTCCCTCCCCACTCCAGGGGAAGGAGACTGCAAAATCCCCATTCCCTCCCCACTCCAGGGGAAAGATACTGCAAAATCTCCATTCCCTCCCCACTCCAGGGGAAGGATACTGCAAAATCCCCACTCCCTCCCCACTCCAGGGGAAAGATACTGCAAAATCTCCATTCCCTCCCCACTCCAGGGGAAAGATACTGCAACTGTAGTTGCTTTATAACTACAGCCAAAAAAAAAAAGGCTAGAAAAATCTGGTGGGACTCACTTAACAACCCCCACCCCCAGTCCCAATTGTGGTCGTAAACCGAGGACCTCCTGTATGGAAGAATCTGCATCCCTCTTCCCATAAGTTTCCCCCCCTTTTTTTCTCCATTCTCCGGCCCCACAAGCAAGCCAGGCCATCTTGTGGCAGTGAGTTCCACGGATTCCGCCTGCCTTATGGCTGAAAAAGGACTTTGCAATCTGCCAATCATCCTTCCCCCTCTCTGTCGTTCTCACTTCAACCATTCCCACCTTCTCGCACCTGCGACCTGGTCTTGGTTTAGGACAGGGGTCTCCAGAACTCGGCCTTCACCCTGAGCTGAAAACCAGTCAATGAAAACCTTCTCAAAGTTGGCCACCATGAAAGAGAAGGTCATCTCCACTTCCCCCGCGTGATGTGTGATCTCTGCAGGTCATAAAGTTTGGGGAGATGCCTGCTGGAAGAGGCAGTCCATTAAGTGTCAGGTTCTAAACGAAGGGCATTCAAGCTTGGCCACTTTAAGACTTGTGGACCTCAAGTCCCAGAATTCCAGAAGAAGAAGAGGAAGAGGAAGAGGAAGAGGGGAAGAAGAAGACGAAGACGAAGAAGACGAAGAAGAAGAAGAAGAAGAAGGAGGAGGAGGAGGAGGAGGAGGAGGAGGAGGAGGAGGAGGAGGAGGAGGAGGAGGAGGAGAGAATGAGGAAGATGAGGAGGAGGCAGGGATGAAGGAGGAGAAGGAGAAGAAGAGGAAGAGGAAGAAGAAGAAGAAGAAGACAAGAAGGAGAAGAAAAAGAAAAAGAAGAAGAAGAAGAAGTAAAAGAAGGAGGAGGAGGAGGAGAAGACAAGGAGGAAAAGGAGGAGAAGGAGGAGGAGGAGGAGGAGGAGGAGAAGAAGACAAGGAGGAGAAGGAGGAGGAGGAGAAGAAGACAAGGAGGAGAAGGAGGAAGAGGAGAAGAAGGAGGAGAAGGAGAAGACAAGGAGAAGGAGGAGGAGAAGAAGACAAGAAAGGAGAAGGAGGAGGAGGAGGAGAAGAAGAAAGAAGAAGAAGACGAAAAAGCAGACAAGGAGGAGAAGGAGGAGGAGGAGGGGGAGGAGGGGGAGGAGGAGGAGGAGGAGGAGGAGGAGGAGGAGAAGAAGAAGAAGAAGAAGAAGAAGAAGAAGAAGAAGAAGAAGAAGAAGAAGAAGAAGAAGAAGAAGAAGAAGAAGAACAACAACAACAACAACAACAACAACAACAACAACAACAACAACAACAACACAAGGAGGAGAAGGAGGAGAAGAAGGAGGAGGAGGAAGAAAAGGAGAAGGAGCAGCTGACTGGGCAATCCTGGAAATTGAAGTCCACAAGTCTTAAAGTTGCCAAAGTGTAGACATCTCCTCTTCTAGAGTCCGTAGCATCCTCGGGGCTCTTGAAGCTGGTTCTTCCCATGTTTCCAAGAAAGGAGAAGTCGGACGTGACCCTCAAGTCAAGGGACTTCCTCCCAAGGAAGGCCACCTTCTGCAGCGAACGGATTTCCAACATCCAGTTTCACTTCCTCCCTCGGCTGCGGCTTCAGCATTTTCCGGCTAAATAAAACCTCTTCTTCCTGTCTGCATTTTTCTGAGATGTTCCAGAGCTGGAAGTGAAGTGGAGCAGATGGCGAGAGGTCAGATGGTCACGATAGGTCAAACCAGGATCAATCAAACCATTTTCCATGAGGTCAACTTACTTTTTTCTTTTGGCCACTAAACCTCCTGCTGTTGTGCCCTAGGCATCCTGAGTCATTAAAACCCACGAGTAGTCCCAAAAACCTCTTTTATTGCAACGGCTGTGAATTATGTTCATTCACAGCTGAGTCCCAATTAGGTGCAAAAAGTCAGTGATGGGATTCAGCCGGTTCGCACCACTTCGGGAGAACCGGTTGCTTACTTTCTGAGCAGTTTGGCAAACTGGTTGTTGGAAGAAATAATAAGGACAGAGAACCGGTTGTGAAATTACTTGAATCCCACCACTTTGGGAGAAGTCCTTCGGGATAATCACCAACCTTTATCTCCCATGACATGCCGCCAAAGACCTACTTGGCAAAGCCACACGGCGTCCAGAATCAAACAGAGATGCCGACTGGGAACAGAATTAGCAACGTTGCTTTCCTGCAAAGGGCCCACATGCCTTTGCTCCTTTTTTAAGCCGCATGGGAGGGGCCAATCATCTCCAGGCCTTACTCCCGAGTCGTCCCTTTTGCTTTAGCTGCTCTTGCCTTCTGGCAGCTCTGCTCATGCGCGCACTAGGAACAGGCTCCTCCTGTTCCTCTGCCACTCTGATGTTCGACTCTGGAGGTTCTGGAATCTGTGCATTGCTTCCAGATGGCCCTGGCCCCATCTCTGCCTCCGACGCAGAGCCCTCGTCCGGACCTTCCCCAGACTCCAGGACTGGCCCAGGTTCCTCCCCAGCCTCCTCACTGTCCGACTCCGCTGCCAGCTCCGTAGGCTGTTGGTGGACCACAACACCTTCTTGCTCATCCTTCCCTCCGTTCCAGGTTGGCATCAACGGTCAAAGTTGATGGCCTTCAAGTGAAGGTCCCCATCTCCGCCAGGAGGTTGTGTGTTGCTTGGTCTTATGAAGTAGACAGAAGAACTGTCCACCGATGGAAGAGACGTTTCCTTCAGAAGTTGTGGGAGCTTCATCCCTGGACGTCTATGGAGCTTCTCCATCATCCAAGGTTGTCCCAAAGGTACTTTTTCCCACCATTTTTGTTTCAAAAGTCAACTGGACTTTCTGGGTTTCCTTGGAAGATGTTTCGCTTCTCATCCAGTGGTGGGATTACAAATAATTTAATGACCGGTTCTCTGTCCTAATGACCGGCTGGGTGGGCGTGGCCATGGTGGGCGTGGCCAGAGGGTGTGACATGTGGCTCTCGGCTTCCTGTATCTCCCTGGGAGCAAAAATGGGCCATGGGGGGCCGCATCCCCCCCGGCACCCCATTTTGGGCCTAGGCCTCCCTGAAGCCTCCTGGGAGTGAAAACGGGCAGCGGGGGGTCGTACCACACACCCCCGTGCCCCGTTTTGGGGCTAGGAGGCCTCCCTGCCCTTACTTGGGACCCAAATTGGGGCATGCGGGGACTCCTGGAAGTGGTGGAGCCAACCAGCAATTTAATTCAACCGAACCGGCTGAATCCCACACTGTGAATCTCATCCCAGACGTAGGATGAGCTAGTAGTAATCAGGCAACTGACTCGTATTTATGACGGTGGCAGGGGGTGTCATGTGATTCACCTTTTGTGACCTGGAGGAAGCCAGATTCACTGAACAACCCGGTGACTCACTTAACAACGGCAGTGTTTCCTTTAACGACGGCGGCAAAGAAAAGTTGCAGAAGGGCGTAAAATCCATCCTTTCGCAGCTATCTCACTTAGCAACCGGGAACGTTGAGCTCAATTGCGGTCGTACGTTGAGGCCCACTCGCATTTAGATTACTACACCAATTTGGAATATCGTATTTTCTCTTTTTCACGTAAAATAATATGCGGCGGCGGAAAATAATAATAAAGAGATCAAGCCGAGCGCCGCGACTTATGAAACCCTGAGTTACAAATCTTCTCTTTTAAATAATAAATGCAATGGGCATTCTAAATGCAGGACAATAGTATGATTTACCTACCACCAATAAAACCGAATAAAATATCCTAAGCGGCCAACTTCAAATAAGATAAGAGGAAACCGGTTACACCTTATCAAGAGGTTAAAGTCTTTCCTGTTGTTTGATAAGATTTATCCGATGGTGAAATATTTGATTTCGGAAAGGGCAGCTGTCTGGCACACACCCAAATCACTTTTTATCACAATGGTCCGTCCACAAGGTATTTTCTGCCTGGGGATACAGATTTTCCCACGAGCCCTCAAAAAGGCCGGCCGTGAAGAAAAAAGAAAGAAGGAAGAAAGGAGGAAGGAAGAAAAAAGAAAGAAGGAAGAAAGGAGGGAGGGAGGGAGGGAGGAAGGGAGGAAGGAAGGAAGGAAGGAAGGAAGGAAGGAAGGAAGGAAGGAAGGAAGGAAGGAAGGAAGAAAGAAGAAAGGGGGAAGGAAGGAAGGAAGAAAGAAAGACAGGAAGGAAGGAAGGAAGGAAGGAAGGAAGGAAGGAAGAAAAAAGAAAGGAGGAAAGGAGGAAGGAAGAAAAAAGAAAGAAGGAAGAAAGGAGGAAGGAAGGAAGGAAGGAAGGAAGAAAAAAGAAAGAAGGAAGGAAGAAAGGAAGGAAGAAAAAAGAAAGAAGGAAGAAAGAAAGGAGGAAGGAAGAAAAAGAAAGAAAGAGAAAGAAGGAAGGAAGGAAGGAAGAAAAAGAAAGAAAGAGAAAGAAGGAAGGAAGGAAGGAAGAAAAAAGAAAGAAGAAAGAAAGAAAGAAAGAAAGAAAGACAGGAAGGAAGGAAGAAAAAAGAAAGAAGAAAGAAAGAAAGGAAGACAGGAAGGAAGGAAGGAAGGAAGAAAAAAGAAAGAAGAAAGAAAGAAAGAAAAAGATAGGAAGGAAGGAAGAAAAAAGGAAGAAGGAAGAAAGAAAGGAGGAAGGAAGGAAGAAAAAAGAAAGAAGGAAGGAAGAAAGAAAGAAAGAAAGAAAGAAAGAAAGAAAGGAAGGAAGGAAGGAAGGAAGGAAGGAAGGAAGAAAAAAGAAAGAAGGAAGAAAGAAAGATAGGAAGGAAGGAAGAAAAAAGAAAGAAGAAAGAAAGAAAGAAAGAAAGAAAGAAAGAAAGAAAGAAAGAAAGAAAGAAAGAAAGAAAGTCCTCAAATTACGGCCACCGTTGCGCCCCAACATTTCCAGGCCGAGATGATCCCTCTCGCAGTTATGACGATGGAGTCAGGTGTCAGCGATTCTGTACCTGTGCTTTTGGTTTTTCTTGTCTAAATGTTGAACCTGACTTTGTTAGAGAAGAGGAAGAGGAGGAGGAGGACGAGGACGTAAGGTCCTTGGTGCTCTCTGAGCTTGGTTATTTTACCCAGACGTTTCATGACCCAACTAGCTAACATCATCAGTGCTTCAAGGAAATGGAAGGAGGAGGAGGAAAAAGGACTGTAGGGTCCTTAGTGATCTCTGAGCTGGATGCTTTTCTTCCAGACGTTTTATGATCCAACTAGGGAACATCATCAGTGCTCGAAGGGAGGGGAGGTTTCCAGAGAGGAGGAGGAGGAGGATGGGGGACGGGGAGGAGAGGAGAGGAGGAGGAAGAGGAGGAAGGGGGAAGGGGAATGGGGAAGAGGAGGAGGAACTGCGGGGTCCTTAGTGATCTCTGAGCTGGGTGCTTTCCTTCCAGACGTTTTAAGACCCAACTAGGGAACAGCATCAGTGCTACAAGGGAAAGAGGTTTCCAGAGAGGAGGAGGAGGAGGATGGGGGACGGGGAGGAGAGGAGAGGAGGAGGAAGAGGAGGAAGGGGGAAGGGGAATGGGGAAGAGGAGGAGGAACTGCGGGGTCCTTAGTGATCTCTGAGCTGGGTGCTTTTCTTCCAGACGTTTTAAGACCCAACTAGGGAACATCATCAGTGCTACAAGGGAGGGGAGGTTTGCAGAGAGGAGGAGGAGGAGGATGGGGGGGGGACGGGGAGGAGAGGAGGAGGAAGAGGAGGAAGGGGGATGGGGAAGAGGAGGAGGAACTGCGGGGTCCTTAGTGATCTCTGAGCTGGGTGCTTTTCTTCCAGACGTTTTAAGACCCAACTAGGGAACATCATCAGTGCTACAAGGGAAAGAGGTTTGCAGAGAGGAGGAGGAGGAGGATGGGGGGGACGGGGAGGAGAGGAGGAGGAAGAGGAGGAAGGGGGATGGGGAAGAGGAGGAGGAACTGCGGGGTCCTTAGTGATCTCTGAGCTGGGTGCTTTTCTTCCAGACGTTTTAAGACCCAACTAGGGAACATCATCAGTGCTACAAGGGAAAGAGGTTTGCAGAGAGGAGGAGGAGGAGGATGGGGGGGACGGGGAGGAGAGGAGGAGGAGGAAGAGGAAGAGGAAGGGGGAAGGAGGATGGGAAAGAGGAGGAGGAACTGTGGGGTGCTTAGTGATCTCTGAGCTGGGTGCTTTTCTTCCAGACGTTTTAAGACCCAGCTAGGGAACATCATCAGTGCTACAAGGGAAAGAGGTTTGCAGAGAGGAGGAGGAGGAGGATGGGGGGGACGGGGAGGAGAGGAGGAGGAGGAAGAGGAAGAGGAAGGGGGAAGGAGGATGGGAAAGAGGAGGAGGAACTGTGGGGTGCTTAGTGATCTCTGAGCTGGGTGCTTTTCTTCCAGACGTTTTAAGACCCAACTAGGGAACATCATCAGTGCTACAAGGGAAAGTGGTTTGCAGAGAGGAGGAGGAGGAGGATGGGGGGGACGGGGAGGAGAGGAGGAGGAGGAAGAGGAAGAGGAAGGGGGAAGGAGGATGGGAAAGAGGAGGAGGAACTGTGGGGTGCTTAGTGATCTCTGAGCTGGGTGCTTTTCTTCCAGACGTTTTAAGACCCAGCTAGGGAACATCATCAGTGCTACAAGGGAAAGTGGTTTGCAGAGAGGAGGAGGAGGAGGAGGATGGGGGGGACGGGGAGGAGAGGAGGAGGAAGAGGAGGAAGGGGGAAGGGGAATGGGGAAGAGGAGGAGGAACTGCGGGGTCCTTAGTGATCTCTGAGCTGGATGCTTTTCTTCCAGACGTTTCACGACCCAACTAGGGAACATCATCAGTGCTACAAGGGAAAGAGGTTTGCAGAGAGGAGGAGGAGGAGGATGGGGGGGACGGGGAGGAGAGGAGGAGGAGGAAGAGGAAGAGGAAGGGGGAAGGAGGATGGGAAAGAGGAGGAGGAACTGTGGGGTGCTTAGTGATCTCTGAGCTGGGTGCTTTTCTTCCAGACGTTTTAAGACCCAGCTAGGGAACATCATCAGTGCTACAAGGGAAAGAGGTTTGCAGAGAGGAGGAGGAGGAGGATGGGGGGGACGGGGAGGAGAGGAGGAGGAGGAAGAGGAAGAGGAAGGGGGAAGGAGGATGGGAAAGAGGAGGAGGAACTGTGGGGTGCTTAGTGATCTCTGAGCTGGGTGCTTTTCTTCCAGACGTTTTAAGACCCAACTAGGGAACATCATCAGTGCTACAAGGGAAAGTGGTTTGCAGAGAGGAGGAGGAGGAGGATGGGGGGGACGGGGAGGAGAGGAGGAGGAGGAAGAGGAAGAGGAAGGGGGAAGGAGGATGGGAAAGAGGAGGAGGAACTGTGGGGTGCTTAGTGATCTCTGAGCTGGGTGCTTTTCTTCCAGACGTTTTAAGACCCAGCTAGGGAACATCATCAGTGCTACAAGGGAAAGTGGTTTGCAGAGAGGAGGAGGAGGAGGAGGATGGGGGGGACGGGGAGGAGAGGAGGAGGAAGAGGAGGAAGGGGGAAGGGGAATGGGGAAGAGGAGGAGGAACTGCGGGGTCCTTAGTGATCTCTGAGCTGGATGCTTTTCTTCCAGACGTTTCACGACCCAACTAGGGAACATCATCAGTGCTACAAGGGAAAGAGGTTTGCAGAGAGGAGGAGGAGGAGGATGGGGGGGACGGGGAGGAGAGGAGGAGGAGGAAGAGGAAGAGGAAGGGGGAAGGAGGATGGGAAAGAGGAGGAGGAACTGTGGGGTGCTTAGTGATCTCTGAGCTGGATGCTTTTCTTCCAGACGTTTTAAGACCCAACTAGGGAACATCATCAGTGCTACAAGGGAAAGTGGTTTGCAGAGAGGAGGAGGAGGAGGATGGGGGGGACGGGGAGGAGAGGAGGAGGAGGAAGAGGAAGAGGAAGGGGGAAGGAGGATGGGAAAGAGGAGGAGGAACTGTGGGGTGCTTAGTGATCTCTGAGCTGGGTGCTTTTCTTCCAGACGTTTTAAGACCCAGCTAGGGAACATCATCAGTGCTACAAGGGAAAGTGGTTTGCAGAGAGGAGGAGGAGGAGGAGGATGGGGGGGACGGGGAGGAGAGGAGGAGGAAGAGGAGGAAGGGGGAAGGGGAATGGGGAAGAGGAGGAGGAACTGCGGGGTCCTTAGTGATCTCTGAGCTGGATGCTTTTCTTCCAGACGTTTTATGACCCAACTAGGGAACATCATCAGTGCTACAAGGGAAAGAGGTTTGCAGAGAGGAGGAGGAGGAGGAGGATGGGGGGGACGGGGAGGAGAGGAGGAGGAAGAGGAGGAAGGGGGAAGGGGAATGGGGAAGAGGAGGAGGAACTGCGGGGTCCTTAGTGATCTCTGAGCTGGGTGCTTTCCTTCCAGACGTTTTATGACCCAACTAGGGAACATCATCAGTGCTCGAAGGGAGGGGAGGTTTGCAGAGAGGAGGAGGAGGAGGATGGGGGGGACGGGGAGGAGAGGAGGAGGAGGAGGAGGAAGGGGGATGGGGAGGATGAGGAGGAACTGTGGGGTGCTTAGTGATCTCTGAGCTGGATGCTTTTCTTCCAGACGTTTTAAGACCCAACTAGGGAACATCATCAGTGCTACAAGGGAAAGAGGTTTGCAGAGAGGAGGAGGAGGAGGAGGATGGGGGGGAGACGGGGAGGAGAGGAGGAGGAAGAGGAGGAAGGGGGAAGGGGAATGGGGAAGAGGAGGAGGAACTGTGGGGTCCTTAGTGATCTCTGAGCTGGGTGCTTTTCTTCCAGACGTTTTATGACCCAACTAGGGAACATCATCAGTGCTCGAAGGGAAAGAGGTTTGCAGAGAGGAGGAGGAGGAGGAGGATGGGGGGGACGGGGAGGAGAGGAGGAGGAAGAGGAGGAAGGAGGAAGGGGAATGGGGAAGAGGAGGAGGAACTGCGGGGTCCTTAGTGATCTCTGAGCTGGATGCTTTTCTTCCAGACGTTTCACGACCCAACTAGGGAACATCATCAGTGCAAAAAGAGAGACAGGTTTGCAGAGAGGAGGAGGAGGAGGAGGATGGGGGGGACGGGGAGGGGAGGAGGAGGAAGAGGAGGAAGGGGGATGGGGAGGATGAGGAGGAACTGCGGGGTCCTTAGTGATCTCTGAGCTGGATGCTTTTCTTCCAGACGTTTTATGACCCAACTAGGGAACATCATCAGTGCTACAAGGGAAAGAGGTTTGCAGAGAGGAGGAGGAGGAGGAGGATGGGGGGGACGGGGAGGAGAGGAGGAGGAAGAGGAGGAAGGGGGAAGGGGAATGGGGAAGAGGAGGAGGAACTGCGGGGTCCTTAGTGATCTCTGAGCTGGGTGCTTTCCTTCCAGACGTTTTATGACCCAACTAGGGAACATCATCAGTGCTCGAAGGGAGGGGAGGTTTGCAGAGAGGAGGAGGAGGAGGATGGGGGGGACGGGGAGGAGAGGAGGAGGAAGAGGAGGAAGGGGGAAGGGGAATGGGGAGGAGGAGGAGGAACTGTGGGGTCCTTAGTGATCTCTGAGCTGGGTGCTTTCCTTCCAGACGTTTTAAGACCCAACTAGGGAACATCATCAGTGCTACAAGGGAAAGAGGTTTGCAGAGAGGAGGAGGAGGAGGAGGATGGGGGGGACGGGGAGAAGGAGGAAGAGGAGGAAGAGGAAGAGGAAGGGGGAAGGAGGATGGGGAGGAGGAGGAGGAACTGTGGGGTCCTTAGTGATCTCTGAGCTGGGTGCTTTCCTTCCAGACGTTTTAAGACCCAGCTAGGGAACATCATCAGTGCTACAAGGGAAAGAGGTTTGCAGAGAGGAGGAGGAGGAGGAGGATGGGGGGGACGGGGAGGAGAGGACGAGGAAGAGGAGGAAGGGGGAAGGAGGATGGGGAAGAGGAGGAGGACTGTGGGGTCCTTAGTGATCTCTGAGCTGGGTGCTTTTCTTCCAGACGTTTTAAGACCCAACTAGGGAACATCATCAGTGCTACAAGGGAAAGAGGTTTGCAGAGAGGAGGAGGAGGAGGATGGGGGGGGACGGGGAGGAGAGGAGGAGGAGGAAGAGGAGGAAGGGGGATGGGGAGGAGGAGGAGGAACTGCGGGGTGCTTAGTGATCTCTGAGCTGGGTGCTTTTCTTCCAGACGTTTTATGACCCAACTAGGGAACATCATCAGTGCTCGAAGGGAGGGGAGGTTTGCAGAGAGGAGGAGGAGGAGGATGGGGGGGACGGGGAGGAGAGGAGGAGGAGGAAGAGGAAGGGGGAAGGAGGATGGGGAGGAGGAGGAGGAACTGCGGGGTGCTTAGTGATCTCTGAGCTGGGTGCTTTTCTTCCAGACGTTTTATGACCCAACTAGGGAACATCATCAGTGCTCGAAGGGAGGGGAGGTTTGCAGAGAGGAGGAGGAGGAGGATGGGGGGGATGGGGAGGGGAGGAGGAGGAAGAGGAGGAAGGGGGAAGGAGGATGGGGAGGAGGAGGAGGAACTGCGGGATCCTTAGTGATCTCTGAGCTGGGTGCTTTTCTTCCAGACGTTTTAAGACCCAGCTAGGGAACATCATCAGTGCTACAAGGGAAAGTGGTTTGCAGAGAGGAGGAGGAGGAGGATGGGGGGGACGGGGAGGAGAGGAGGAGGAAGAGGAGGAAGGGGGAAGGAGGATGGGGAGGAGGAGGAGGAACTGCGGGGTCCTTAGTGATCTCTGAGCTGGGTGCTTTTCTTCCAGACGTTTTAAGACCCAACTAGGGAACATCATCAGTGCTACAAGGGAAAGAGGTTTGCAGAGAGGAGGAGGAGGAGGATGGGGGGGATGGGGAGGGGAGGAGGAGGAAGAGGAGGAAGGGGGATGGGGAGGATGAGGAGGAACTGCGGGGTCCTTAGTGATCTCTGAGCTGGATGCTTTCCTTCCAGACGTTTTAAGACCCAACTAGGGAACAGCATCAGTGCTACAAGGGAAAGAGGTTTGCAGAGAGGAGGAGGAGGAGGATGGGGGGGACGGGAAGGAGAGAAGGAGGAAGAGGAGGAGGAGGAGGAGGCACCCAGCCTTCCTCCTTCCCTCCCTCCCTCCCAGGTGCGCCCTCGCGCTTGGCCGCTGCTGCTGCGCCTTTGCCGGATGGCGCTGCCCGGGGCGCGGGCGGGCAGGCGGGCGGGCAGGATAGGGCGCCCAGCTGCTTTTCAAAAGCCGGGCAAGGACTCCGGGGTGGCTGGGCTGCCGGGGGCGGCGAGAGGCGGAGGCGGCCCGCCCTTCCCCAGGTGGAGCTCCCTCCGCCGAGGCTTTCTGGGGCCGCCCAGAAGCGCAGATCCAAAAGGCTTTTTTTTTTTTTGCAGCTGGCGCATCTCCGGATCTCTTGCAGCGGATTCCCGGGCGCCCTTGGAGAGAAAAAAAAACCAGGCAAGAAGGTATTTTTTCTCCTTGCGCGCAGCCCGATCCTAACTTTGGGAGGATCGCGCAGGGAGGGAGGGAGGGAGAGAGAAGGTGGGGGGGATTTATAGCACCGCGTTTCCTCCTCCTCCTCCTCCTCACCACCCCCTCCCCGCTGTAGGATCGCCCACCTCTGCCCCACCCGGTGCGTAATGGAGAGGCGGGCGACTTTCTTTTTGCAAGGGGCGCCAGGTTGGAGAAGCGGTGGGGGGAAGAAGGAGGAATCTGGCGCTGCGATAAATTGGGAATTGCTGCGGAGCTCCGACGCATGGGATTTGTAACTCTTTGTTGGTCTTCCCTTTTTCCAGGCTGACCCTGGAGTTTGGGACTCGGAGTCCTTTCAGTTTGGGGGGAAAGGAAGCAGGGAGAAGAGGCATGGTAAAGTGGTAGTAGTTTCCTGTTCAAGTTGGGAGTTGCAGGACAGGCAGAAGTTCAACAGGGACGGCTGCCCTCCCTTTCTTCGTTCCTCTGGTTGCCTTGACAGGTAGTCCTCGACTTACGGCCCCCCGATTGAGCCCAACACGCGTGCCGCTCAGCGAAACGTTCATCCAGTGACGTTTTGGCCCCGTTTTACGATCTCTCGGGCCGCCGTCGTTAAACGAATTCCCTGCCGTCGTTCACCTTGCCCCCCCTCCCCCGGTTAAGTATAATCTGGCATCCCCCCTTGGCTTGGCCGGTGAAGAGGTTCGCTTAAAAGGGGGAATCGCGTGACCCCAGGGACGTTGCAACCGTCATAAGTATGAGGCAGCGGCCACGCGTCTGAATTTTGAAGACGTGACCCCCCTCCTCCCGCGGGGAGGCTGCAAATAGTCGTGAGGATGGGAAAACGGTCCTTAAATCACTGTTTTCAGCGCCGTTGTAACTTTGTGAATGGAATAGAGTCTGGATTTTAATTGGATTGTTTTAAATTGTGGGCCAAAGCTGTATAATTCTTTTAATTGATTTTAAATTTTGTATTGGTATGTTTTTTATCTTTGGCTGTGCACCGCCCTGAGTCCAATAGGAGAAGGGCGGTATATAAATTGAAATAATAATAATAATAATAAATAATAATAATAATAATAATAATAATAATAATAATAATAATAATATTGTTGTTGTTATTATTATTATTATTATTATTATTATTATTATTATTATTATTATTATTATTATTATTATTATTATTATATCCTCCAACAATACCTTAACAGTTCCTAGGTCCTTGGTTAGGACTCGAGCTGCTGAGCTATTAACCAGCCTCAAAAGCTGTGAATCCCACTAAAGATTAACCAATAATAATAATAATAATATATTATTTTTTTATCGCTGGTTTGAGTGCTGGAGCAGTGATTACAACTGAGGTGTAATCATATAAATAATATATATGTATGTGTATATATATATATATATCAGATATATGATATTTATATATGTCTGTGTGTCTGTGTGTATTATATTGCAAAACTCAGATATGTGTGTGTGTAAAATGTTGCAAAACTCCTATAAATATATACATATATTTGGGTATATATAATGTTGCAAAACTAGATATGATACACACACATATATATGTTGTTGCAAAATTCAGATATATAATTGTTATAAAATGTTGCAAAACTCAGATATATATATATGTATGTGTATGATGTTGCAAAACTCAGTGATACGATCGATATATCAATATATATCTATATCTATATATCTATCTATCTATAGATAGATAGATAGATAGATATAGATGATATAGATATAGATGTAGATATTTGTTTTCTGAGGTTTTCGCGGGTGTTTGTATGTAGGTCTTTGATTATTATTATTATTATTATTATTATTATTATTATTATTATTATTATTATTATTATTATTATTATTATTATTATTATTATTATTATTATGCCTTTCTCCGGCGTAAAATTGGAGGTTTCTTGGCAACGTTTCGACGAAGTCTCATTCGTCATCTTCAGGCTGGTGTTTTCGGCTTCGTGCTTCTAAGAGCAATGTGTGTGATCGCAGCTGTTTCTTCCTTTTAACTGCCTCGATATATATATATATATATATACACACACGTATTGTTGCAAAACTCAGATAGATGATTTTCTAAAATGTTGCAAAACGCAGCTATATGATACGGGATACAAAGTCATATATATGTGTGTGTGTGTGTGTGTTTGTGCCTAAAGTCAGATTTGGCCCCTGGCGAGAGAGATGGACAAGTCGGTGCAGTTTTCTCGGCAGCCTTTTATTTCCCTAAAAAATGTCAGAGGACTGGCCCAAAAAGTCACCCAGCTACCTTACGTGCCTAAAGCAGGATTAGCACTCGGGTTCCTTACTCCCCAACTAATCGTCCCTTTTTTCGGTCCGGCTCTCGGCTTATTCTGAAGCCCAGAAAATTCTTTTTCCCTCCCGCCCCCCCCCCCCGAAAAAAGGGGAAAAAAGGACTCACAATCGACACAGGTATGAATTGCTGGACTACTACACCGATAACCTGAGTTGGGTCATCCCTGGTTAGCACATCAGGAAAGCCGGAGGGGGGAAAAAAATAAATATATTTTTGCAATTTCGAACCCCCTCGCATTTGAACATTGGAACGATAAAATTGTTTTTCCCTCTGGGGAAAATGTTTTTTTTTATCTCTTTAGGAATGTCGGCTTCTTATTGAAGGGCCCTAAATTGCCTCCAATTGCCCCCAAAATGCACTTCAAAGCGATGCAGAGATCTTGGACGGTTCTCCGGAGCGGCCGTCAAATTTTTACGCAAAATTCAAGCCGAGGTAAGGAAGGTTTCTGTTTCTTCGCATGAGAATCCCGCCGCCTAAAGAGGCGACGCTCGGGAAACGCACAGGGAGTCCTCGACTTACGACCCCGCTCTCGAGCCCCCAACGTTTGTGTGGTTAAGTGTCAGAGATGGTATTCAGCCGGTTCGGAACATGGTTCGGATCGGTTCGCTCGTACCGATAACAGAAATCGCGAGTGGGTCCGGCCACCTGCCCCGGCTCTATGCCATCCTATTTAAGGCATGTTTTTGAGCCGTGGAAGGCGCGCGCACGGGAAAAGCACATGCGCGGAAAGCAGGCACACGGCGAACCGGTAGCAACATAATGCGAATCCCGCCGCTGGTTAAGTGAAACGTTTGTTAAGGGTGTCCCAAATTTGGTTGTGTGATTCTCCCCAAACCGTGTTAAATTTTATTTCCCCGGCGTTAGCGCATCCCTCTTCGTTTCCTTTCATTTCTTTACAAAGTTATTTCTAAATAATAATACAATTGGTCTTTGCTCTAGTAAGGCCCGAGGATTTTACGTTTTTCTCAGGTTGACAAGTAGTTTTCTTCCGGTTCTTTTTAAATCTCTCAATTTCCTTTTATTTTGGGTGGGTGAGGTAAGGTTGACCATAGTGGTGAAATCCAAATTTTTTTTACTACCGGTTCTGTGGGCGTGGCTTGGTGGGTGTGGCTTGGTGGGCATGGCAGGGGAAGGATACTGTGCAAAATCTCCATTCCCACCCCACTCTGCGGCCAACCAGAGGTGGTATTTGCCGGTTTTCCGAACTACTCAAAATTTCCGCTACCAGTTCGTCAGAACCTGTCAGAACCTGCTGGATTTCACCCCTGGTTGAACATCTTCAACTTCTTATTTCAAATAGTCCTCGAGGTACCACCGTTCGTTTAGTGACCGTTGGGAGTTACAACAGCCCTGAATAAAGAGACTGATGGCCGTGTTTCACGCTTACGACCGTTGCCGCATCCCCATGGTCACACGGGCTCGAAATTAAAACACTTGGCCACTGACTCGTATTGATGACGGTCGTAATGTCCCGGGTCATGTGATTCTCCCCTGTTGCGACCGTCCGATAAGCAAAGTCAATGAGGGAAGCCCGATTCGCTTAACGACGGTGTGACTCACTGAACAACTGCAGCGATTGACTTAACAACAGTGGCAAGGAAGGTCGTAAAATGGGACAAAACTCACTTAAGAATAGTCTTGCTTCTTAAGAGAAATGTTTGGCTCAATTGTGATCAATCAATCAATCAATCAATCAGAATAGATTTGGAAGGGACCTTGGAGGTCTTCTAGTCCAACCCCGCTCAAGCAGGAGACCTTGTACCGTTTCAGACAAGTGGCTGTCCGGTCTCTTCTTAAAAACCTCCAGTGTTGGATCCACCCACAACTTCTGGTGGCATGCTGTTCCACTGGTTAATTCTGGTGAATGGGTTAAATCTGGAGGGTTAGATTGGATGACCTCAATGCTTCATTTTTGTTTTTGTCTTTTAAATCATCTTAGTTGCTTTTCGTTGCTCGGGGTTTTTTGTTTTTTTTTCTTGGCACTTCGGTCGTAAATCGAGGGACTACCTGCATTGATTTTAAAACCTGATAACATTCCAAAATTTTTGTTTGCGGGATTTCTGACCGCTGATAAGCTTTGCTATCTCTCCGGCCTAGTATTTCTCACAGTCCCAATTCAAACACAAGAGTAAAATTCTCTTCTTCTATATTCTATATCCTACGTTGTTCTTACCGTCACAAATTTAAGATATTTAAACAAACTTTTGGCTATTCAGATGGCTTACAAGTAGTCCTCGACTTATGACCACAAACCCGGGGGGGGGGCATTAATACTTTCCATTCTTAAGCAATGCAGCCATTAAGCGAGTCGCACCTGATTTTATGACCTTTTTTTTTTTTTTTTGGCTACGGTTGTTCGGTAAACCCACGCCGTCGTTAAACGAATCACAGTCATTAAGCGAATCTGGCGTCCCCTACGGACTTGTCTTGTCAAAAGCCCGCCGGGACGGTCACGAGCGGCAATCATGTGACCCTGGGATGATTGTAAATACAAATTTACTATTGTAAATGCAAATGCCTGAATTTTGATTCCCCTGACTGTGACGGTCGTAAGGGCGAGGTCCTGCTCGTCAGTCCCTTGTTTCAGGCCCATTGTAACTCGGAGCGGTCGCTAAACGAGTGGTTATAAGTCGAGAACTGCCTACTCTCCCGTGGCTGAGCTTTCCAGAAGCATATGACAATTTTCCCCCCGCTTTTTTAATAAAAAATATATTTTCAGAGGCCTTTTTCAGCCTTGCATTTCAAGAGGTCATCGTTCTGAATTAACACGACTCCGTTTCAGCTGGAGTTCACCCAACTTTCTTGCAAAATAGTTCCTCTTTGTTCAGCTGGGAAAGTTTATGGGGTGGATGGGATGTTTTTTGAGGCGGAGTTGTGTTGCCGTGATGTCCCACTTTTCCAAAAAAAACCAAAAAAAACCCCCAGAGTTTTGAGCTTGCTTTCATTTTTTGGAAAATTCTTTTTTTTTTTTGCAAAGTGTAAACTTCAGAAGAATTGTTCAATTGTAAATGCTCCAAGAGGTGTTTTTTTTTTTATTTTGCAAAAAGTTTTTATTTTTATTTTTTCCAACATACAAATTACCTCTTTTCGGAACACAGCCCTGATCCGACAATTTTTTTTAATCATCTTTAACAAGATTTGATAGATTCTATTTTGCCGTGACGCTTATTTCCTAATCTTAAATCACGTATCTCAACTAATACATTACATCCTAGAAAAAATTTACTCAAATGTACTTCATCAAAACAGTTACCTTTTTATTAACCCCCCTTAAATCTTAATTCAATTAACACCAAGGAGCCTTGGTGGCGCAGCAGACTAAAGTGCTGTTAAGTAGCACTTAGCTGCCAGCTGCCTGCAATTACTGCGAGTTCAAATCTCACCAGGCTCAAGGTTGACTCAGCCTTCCATCCTTTCGAAGGTAGGTAAAATGAGGACCCGGATTGTGGGGGCAATAAGCTGACTTTGTATAAAAAAAGAACACCGCTTAGGGAGGGCCGAAAGCCCTACTAAGCAGGTATATAAATAGATAGATAGATAGATAGATAGATAGATAGATAGATAGATAGATAGATAGATAGATAGATAGATAGATAGATAAATATACAAAAGTATGAAGGCTATTGCTTAATGCATTGTAAGCCGCCCTGGAGAAGGGCGGCATATAAATCGAACCAATAAATAAATAAATAAATAAATAAATAAATAAATAAATAAATAAATAAATACATACATACATACATACATACATACATACATACATACATACATACATACATCATTATTCATTTTGCGAATTTTACCCTAAGTCTTCAATATTAACAATACTTAATCTTAAATCCCCTATCTCCCCTATTACGCTCTTATAAAAAGTTAGCTCTTATTTACTTAATCGAAACAATTACCCGTCTATCAATCCACTGTAAATCTCAATTCAATTAATAACTCATCAAACATTACACAATTCTTAAAACCTAAATCTCACTGTTTAACCATACAGTTCAAATACGTGATATTTCAAAATCTTTCTAAAACTTCCCCGCGTTTATGATTAACTTCGTATAACGCTCATTAAATTGTTATTTCCTTTATTGCTTCACCAAATTTAGATTCTCTCTCTAATCCCCAAAAATATAACGATTTAACATTGAAACATAGTTCTTAATTCAAATAAAACACCGGAAGAGTTTGGAAGAAGAGATTTGACCCCCGTTTGTCTGAAGGAGGGGGGGGGTTGTAGGGTTTCCTGCCTGAGCAAGGGGTTAGACTACAAGACCTTTGAGGTCCCAACTCTTGTGATTCTCTTCTAGTCTATCAAGGGAGGTGCAAATCTTTAAATCTGTAGTCGCGAAGAGGTCGCCACTAAAAAAACAATGACGGCATTTTTGCAGAACTGGGTGGAGGATTTTTCCAGAGAAAAATCCAATTGTGCCAACCAGCTTATGCTGCAGAAAAGCAAAACAAACCCCCCCCAAAACAAAAATATTTATTATTTATTTTATTAGTCATATTTCTATGACGCCGAGGACTCTGGGCGGTTTACACCAAAGACAGTATATTAAATAGCATATTGCCACCTAACAATCTGGGTCCTCATTTTACCCACCTCGGAAGGATGGAAGGCTGAGTCAACCTTGAGCCGGTGAGATTTGATCCGCTGATCTGCTGAACTAGCAGTCAGCTGAAGTAGCTGCAGTACTGCACTCTAATCACTGCACCACCTCGGCTCTGTTTGAAAGCTTTTTAAGAATTTGCAACCCAGTCTTATTAAATTCAATCGGAATCGAGGTTTGGCAAATACACGTAATCCTCGACGTATCACCGCGACGGAGCCTTAGCTTTCCGTGGCTAAGCAAAACCGTGAATTCCCCGTCCCCGTCCCCCCCCCCAATTGTACAACCTTTCTTGCCGCAGTTGTTAGATAGATAGATTAACAGAGTTGAAAGGGACCTTGGAGGTCATCCAGTCCAACCCCGCCTGCCCAAGCAGGAGACCCCATAACCATTTCCGACGAATCGCAGTCCGGTCTCTTCCGGAAAGCTTCGCTGTTAAGTGAATCCGACTTTCCCATTGACTCGGGGGGTGGGGGGGTGGATGGGTGTCCCGAGGACGATCCCGGGATCCCGGAACGACACTGCGACCGTCATAAATACGAGTCAGTTTGCAAACGTCCGAATTTGGATCGCGTAACCGCCGGGGGAAGCCGCAACGGTCATAAGGGTGAAGGAAACATCCTTTTTGGGTTTTATTTTAGTGCCCGTTGCTGCTTTGAACGGTCACTAAATGAAAGGTCGTAAGTCGAGGACTATCTACAGCTGTGTATTATTTCCCCTCCCGCATCTGGAACCAGCTTATTATCATCATTCAAGGTTTTGTTTTTGTGTCTGTGTGTTTTAAAGCAATTTGGCTGACAAACCGTACTCAACGAGTAGTCCTTCATGGTACCACGTCCACACGGAGGAAAGTACGCAATGGGGTACCACGAATTTCCGTCTTAGGGCCCAGGACTCTTCAACATCTTCATAAATGACTTAGATGAGGGAATAGAAGGGGTACTTACTAAGGTGGCGCAGTGGTTAGAGTGCTGTACTGCAGCTACTTCAGCTGACTGCTAGTTCAGGGGATCAAATCTCACCGGCTCAAGGTTGACTCAGCCTTCCATCCTTCCGAGGTGGGTAAAATGAGGACCCAGATTGTTGAGGACAGTCTGCTATTTAGTATACTGTCGATTGTTGTAAGCTGCCCAGAGTCCTCGGAGAGTGGGCGGCATAGAAATATGATTAATTTTTTTAAGTGTTTTTAATTGTTTTGTTTATCGTTTTTAATTAATGGGGCCAAATTTATATATATATTTTTTAATTGTATTTTAATATTTGTACTTGATGTTTTTACTTGGCTGTTCACCGCCCTGAGTCCTCAGGGAGAAGGGCGGTATACAAATTCAAAATAAAATAAAAATAAAAATAAATAAATAATAAAATAAAATTTTTAAAAAAATTTGATAAGATGATACTAAGTGGCAGGAATAGCCAACACCCTAGGACAGTGATGGCTAACCTTTTTGCCGTCACGTGCCAAAAGTGGGGGGAATGCGGGAGTGTCACACGTGTGCGTGCCCACACCCATAATTCAATGCGCCCCGCCCCTCCTGTGCATGCCCACGCGACCCCACTGAGCTCCCCCTGCTTTTGGCACGCGATGGCCCGGTGGGCCCGGTAGGCCCATTTTTCGCCCTCCCCAGGCTCCAGAGGCTTTTCTGGAGGCTAGGGAGGGCGAAAACGGCCTTCCCCACTCCCCTGGAGGCCCTCAGGAGGATAATTAGCTAAAACAGCCAGGTCCAGGGAAGGCTTCTTGAGGAGGGCCCTCGGCAACGCCTTTTTCAGATGACCTATAAGGTCCCTTCCGACTCTGTTAATCTGTAACCGGTATCGCTTTCTCTTGTTTTTCTTCCTCCTGGCCAGAATGACCCCAGTTAAATAAATATTGCGCAAGGATAAAGGAATAATGGAAAGCGATAAAGAAAAGAGCCGAACAGCTGGGAGAAATGAGATTTTGGCTGGAAGTTTTAAAAAAAAAACAACACCACCCATTTGCAGCCCGGCGTCAAAAGATTTCTTTGCTTCTCAGCCAAAATTCAAATAAATAATTCTCAACAACCCATGATTGATCGCTTCTTCTCAGCCCAAAAATACAAATTATGGAGGGAGAGAAAACATTCTCAACAATGGATGATTTATAGCCGCGGGAAAGTTGCTCGGCTTTTTCCACGGTGATAAAGTGAGCGTATTGTTTTATCAAAGCAGGAAATGGACGCAGATGACCGAGGATCTTTTGAAAAATGACTCCCCTCTCCCCCCCCTTTTTTTTTTTTGGCAGGCATCGGTGGGGACCCTTGGAGAAAATTGGCTTTTTTAAACAACCCTGCTTTGAACCGAACGAGGCTGAATAGAATCGCCGGATTCCGGGGAATTCAAGAATGTGGCTTCCCGTTATTAGGAAAAGGCGCCGGTTTGCAAAGAGAAATGAGGGTAATGTTAATCTGTGGTTTTGGGGTTTTTTGCAAAAACAAAAAAACCCCAAAAAAAACAAAAAACAGGCAGTCCTCGACTTACGACGGCCAATGAAAGCTGTTGGTCGTTAAGTGAGTCGCGACAGGTGGGTAGCCCTCACGTACAGCCCTTGTTCTCTTGATATCTTTGAATTGAACCGGCCTCAATCCTGCTCGACTTTTTCATCATGGCTCGGGTCTATCCAGAGCGAAGACGTAGAGATAGTCCTTGACTCATTTAGTGACCGTTTGAAGATACAACGGCACTGAGAAAAAGTGAGTTGGGAACGTTTTTTTTTTCTTTCCACAAAACGATTCGTTGCCGCATTCCCCGTGGTCAAGTGATCAACATTCGGACGCCTGGCCACCTACTCGTATTTATGACGGTCGCGGGGTCACAACGTGATCCGCTTTTGAGACCTCCTGACAAGGAAAGTCAACGGGGGAAGCCGGATTCAATTAACGACCATGTTCCCGACTTAGTGATTCACTTAACAACGGTATCGAGAAAGGTTGCAGAATGGGGCAAAATTCGCTTAACAACTGTCTCGCTGAGTAACAGCAATTTTGGGTTCAATTGTCGTAAGTCGGGGACTACCTGAATTTAAGCAGAACATCCATTTCTTATGTTCGATCTTCTCCAGGGAGTCCTTCCTTCCTTCTCATTAGGCGGCCAAAGTGTTTGAGTTTCATCTTCAGGATCTATCTGGCCTTCTCAAGAGCAGTCAGGATCCAGGAGTGCCGGCTGCTACCCCTTGTACAATGTTGCCAACCTCCGTCCATAGTTCTTCAGGCACTCTGTCCATCCGATCTCATTCCTTAC
>NC_142066.1:2987248-3042248 GCF_059756535.1 Pantherophis guttatus | reverse complement strand
CCGTTGTACGTATTTATGACGGTCGCCATGTCGCCATGTCCCCAGGTCCTGTGATCCCCTCTTGCGACAAGAAAAGTCAATGGGGAACCCAGATTCACTTAACAACTGGGTTATCAGTTTACCGACTGTAGGGATTCACTTAACAACGGTGGCAAGAAAGGGGGATAAAACTCACTTAACAAATGTCTCACTGAATGACATAAATTTTGGGCTCGATCGCGGTCGTAAGCCGAGGACTACTTGTATTTCTGTTTGCACTTAATAATCTTTATTAACTAATATAGATAATTTCTAAATGAGGAGGGGGACAATTTAATTTCCAAAGCACCCGAAGGCAGGACAAGAAACAATGAATGGAAATGAATCAAGGAGAGAAGCAATCTGGAATTAAGGAGAAACTTCCTAACAGTGAGGTCAATTAGCCAGGGGAACAGCTTCTGGATGAATAGTAGATAGATGGATGGATGGATGGATAGAAGGATAGATTTATTTATTATTTATTTATTTATTTATTATATTTCTATACCGCCTTTCTCAAGGCGGTGTACAGTCAACAAAAATATAGACACACAAACATCATAAAATTGCTAATTAAAATTATTACTTAGTTTGGCCAATTAAATAAAACCCAGAATTAGATAACATTTTTAAAAAATCATTCACATGTTCGTATGTTTAGCCCCGCCTGTTGGAACATCAGGGGTTTGAGGGCACGGCGGAAAGCACGGAGATCAGGGATATTCCGTATCTCCGGGGGCAGTTCATTCCAAAGGGTTGGAGCCCCCACAGAGAAGGCCCTCCCCCTGGGAGTCGCCAGTCGGCATAATTTGACTGACGGTACCCTGAGTAGTCCCTCCCTGTGGGAACGGACTGGTCGGTGGGAGGCTATTGGTGGCAAAAGACGGTCTCGTAGGTACCCAGGTCCTAAGCCATGGAGAGCTTCAAAGGTGATAACTAACACCTTGAATCGCACCCGGAAGAGCACCGGGAGCCAGTGTAGCTCGCGTAGGAGAGGTGTTACATGGGCGTAACGAGCTGCGCCCATAATCACCCGCGCGGCTACATTCTGGACCAGTTGGAGCCTCCGGGTGCTTTTCAAGGGGAGCCCCATGTAGAGAGCATTACAGTATTCCATACGGGAGGTAACTAGGGCATGAGTGACCGTGCGCAAGGCGTCCCGATCCAGAAAGGGATGCAACTGGCGGATCAGGCGAACCTGATAAAAGGCACCCCTGGCCACGGCCATCAAATGATCTTCTAAAGATAGCCGTGAATCCAGGAGGACACCCAAGTTGCGGGCCTTCTCTGTGGGGAGCAAGGTCTCATCCCCTATTGTCAGTGATGGTACCAGCTGACTATACCGGGACGCCGGAAACCACAGCCACTCGGTCTTGGAGGGGTTGAGTCTGAGCTTGTTTCTCCCCATCCAGATCCACACGGCCTCCAGGCAACGGGACATCACAGCAAGGATAGATAGATAGATAGATGATAGAAGATGGATGAATGGATGGATAGTAGATAGATGGATGGATGGATGGATGGATGGATGGCTAGATAGATAGTAGATAGATGTTAGAAGATGGATGGATGGATGTAGATAGATGATAGAAGATGGATGGATAGATAGATAGATAGATAGATAGATAGATAGATAGATAGATAGATCGATGATAAAAGATGGATGAATGGATGGATAGATAGATAGATGATAGAAGATGGATGGATGGATGGATGGATGGATAGTAGATGGATGGATGGATGGATAGATAGTAGATAGTAGATAAATGATAGAAGATGGATGGATGGATGGATAGATAGATAGATGATAGAAGATGGATGGATGGATGAATGGATGGATAGTAGATAGATGGATGGATGGATAGATAGTAGATAGATGATAGAAGATGGATGGATGGATGGATAGATAGATAGTAGATAGATGATAGATGATAGAAGATGGATGGATGGATGGATGAATGGATGGATAGTAGATAGATAGATGATAGAAGATGGATGGATGGATAAATAGATAGATAATAGAAGATGGATGAATGGATGGATAGTAGATAGATAGATGGGTGGATGGATAGATAGATAGTAGATAGATGATAGAAGATGGATGGATGGATAAATGGATGGATGGATAGTAGATGATAGAAGATGGACGTATGGATGGATAGATGGATGGATGGATAGTAGATAGATGATAGAAGATGGATGGATGGATAGATGGATAGATAGTAGATGATAGAAGATGGATGGATGAATGGATGGATAGATAGATAGTAGATAGATGATAGAAGATGGATGGATGAATGGATGGATAGATAGATAGTAGATAGATGATAGAAGATGGATGGATGGATGGATGGATGGATGAATAGTAGATAGATGATAGGTAGATAGATAGATAGATAGATAGATAGATAGATAGATAGATAGAAGATAAAATAACTTTTTTATCACTTTGAATGTACAGTAATTGGTATACATTAAAATGAAATTTTATTGCAGACAGCTCTCAAAGGGTCACCCACTCCAATACACATGACATAAAACACGACAAAATAATAAAATTAAAAAAAATAAAACCATGCATATACCCACAGATATTATACGACACATAGAAACAACACAGTCTAGTTCGGGTGTGTACATGTAGAGTAGAGGGCGAGAAAAACGAATATCGGATCTCCTGCTTGAGGTTAGACTAGAGGTCCCTTCTATCCTGATTCTGATTCGATGACCATTTATACGAACCAAATTCACTGTATTTCTTCTTTTTTATTTCTTCCAAATTCGACCTTGCCATCACCGATCTCCCTTTTCTCCTCCCAAGCAGGAAAAGAAGAATTTTTGGAGACAACGGAGCACTCGATCCTGCCCGGAAACCACCTCTCCTTTTGTGTACAAAGTCCGAGTCGCTACCGGGAAGCTTTGGGGTTCGGGCACCTTCGACTCCGTCTCCATCACCCTGGTGGGCTTAAAGGGGGAGAGCCCCAGGCAGCTCTTGGATAAGACCGGGAAGGACTTCATCCCCGGAGCGGTGAGAGAATTGCATCCTTGGGTTCAAGGGCGGTGGGCGAAGAAGCCATGTTTAGTCTTTGCAACTTTTCCGCTTGCAATTTATCTCCGGTCTTTCCTGCTTGCGAGCGTCACGTTCTGTCCCCGTCTCACACACGCACGCAAACAGTCAGCCAGGGGTTAAATAAAGCTTGCAGACAATAAGTTCCTTCGATAACAGGATTGGCAGCAACCCAGTAGCTGCTTGCCAAGAACTTTACTCACAGAGGGAGGTGTTCCACCTCCGTCAGATAAACCAAAGCAAATACACAAAGTCAAAGAATTGTCAAGTCCAGTCCGTATTAAATCCAAGGCAGGCAGATAACGTGGTTTCAGAGATACAATGCGACTCGCTGGTTGTTTAGTTTTGTCCGTCACAGAGCCTGAATGGCCACCACACCCCCTTTTATCCCCTGTGGGGTGTGGTCCAGTGACTCAGCTTAATCTCTGGCACGCCTCCTTTTCTGCTGCGTGCGCTTGTCTCTCCGACGCTGGCGTGGATCCAGCCAAGACTTATCTCCATCACTGTCCGACTGCGACTGTTCGGAGATACCTTTTATTTATTTTTATTTTTATTTTATTTTGAATTTGTATACCGCCCTTTTCCCTGAGGACTCAGGGCGGTGAACAGCCAAGTAAAAACATCAAGTACAAATATTAAAATACAGTTAAAATATACATATATAAATTTGGCCCCATTAATTAAAAACAATAAACAAAACACTTAAAAACACTTAAAAAATTAGGCCAGCCCGGCTTGCTGGAAAAGGAAGGTTTTAAGGGCACGACGGAAGGCACTGAGGTCTTGGATTCTCCTTATCTCTGGAGGCAATTGATTCCAGAGGGTGGGTGCCCCCACAGAGAAGGCCCTCCCCCTGGGGGTCACCAGCCTGCACTGTTTGGCTGATGGCACCCCGAGGAGGCCCTCTCTGTGGGAGCGCACGGGTCGATGGGAGATCGTCGGTGGCAGCAGGCGGTCTCGAAGATAGCTAGGCCCTATGCCATGGAGCGCTTTAAAGGTGATAACCAACACCTTGAAGCGCACCCGGAAGACCACTGGGAGCCAGTGCAGCTCGCGCAGGAGCGGTGTTACATGGGAGCGCCAGGCTGCTCCCGTCACTACCCGCGCTGCTGCATTCTGGACCAGTTGGAGCCTCCGGGTGCTCCTCAAGGGGAGCCCCATGTAGAGAGCGTTGCAGTAGTCAAGGCGAGAGGTGACGAGGGCATGAGTGACTGTACACAGGGAATCCCGATCAAGAAAGGGCCGCAACTGGCGAATCAGGCGAACCTGACAAAAGGTCCCCCTGGTTACAGCCGTCAGATGTTCCTCCAAGGACAGCTGCCTATCCAGGAGGACTCCCAGATTGCGAGCCCTCTCTGTGGGGGCCAAAGACTCGCCCCCAATAGTCAGTGATGGAGTCAACTGACTATATCGGGATGCCGGGAGCCACAGCCACTCAGTCTTGGAAGGGTTGAGCCTGAGCCTGTTCCTCCCCATCCAGATCCGCACAGCCTCCAGGCACTGGGACATCACTTCAAGGGCATCGTTGGGGTGGCCTGGACAATCTCTTCTCCCTCGGGAGACACCTGAGGCATTGCCAGAGAGGAGGGTCCTGGAGAGGGAAGCCTGACCAACTCCTCTCCTTCGCTTTCAGAGCCTTCTCCCTCCGATAAGACGGGCTCGGGGGTCGGAGTCACAACAGGTTGCTTTCTTATCCGTATTTCTCCGAAAACAAGACCCAGTCTTGTTTTCTTTTGGTCCCAAAATAAATACTAGGATCATGATGGCAAACCTGTGGCACGCATAGCCATATCAGTGGGCACGCCAGCTCAGCTCCGGCGCGCATGTGTGTGCCGGCCAGCTGATTTTCGGGCCTTCTGGGCCCACCCGAAGTAGGGAAACAGGCTGTTTCCTGCCTCCAGAGGACCTGGGGGTGTGTGGGGAAGGCCTATTTTTTTTTTTTTTTAATTTGATTTATATGCCGCCCTTCTCCGGAGACTCAGGGCGGCTTACAATGCGTTAAGCAATAGCCTTCATTCTTTTGTATATTTTATACAAAGTCAGCTTATTGCCCCCACAAACTGGGTCCTCAATTTACCTACCTTAGAAAGGATGGAAGGCTGAGTCAACCTTGAGCCTTGGAGAGATTCGAACCCTGCAGTAATTGCAGGCAGCTGTGTTAATAACAGGGTGCACTAAACCCCTGTACTATCAAGGCTCTTTTTCTTTCTCCCCTGGCTCCAGATCCTCTCTATGCATCTGGGGAGGGTGAAAAGTGATGTTTTTTTGCTGTCCCCAGCCTCCAGAGACTCCTAGAGAGGCTCTGGAGGCCGGGGTACAGCAAAAAAATCACTTCCTGTCCAATCAGAAGTTGGGAAACAGGCCGTTTCGGGCCTCCGGAGGACCTCCAAGGGGGTGGGGAAGGCTGTTTTTGCCCTCCCCAGATGCATAGAGAGGATCTGGAGCCAGGTGAGAAAGAAAAACGGGCCTACTGGGCCATCGCATGCCAGGAGCGTCCTCAGCCTAGCTGGCTCTCTGCTCCCTCCCTTTTCCCCTAATTTCTTTTGTTTCGGCGAGTGGGTGCTCGACAGGCTGGTATCCAACAGGTCGTGCTTCCCCCTCTCTGCAACGGATTCGCTTCTTTCCTCAGGTGGATGACTATGAAATCTTGAGCGATCGTGACCTGGGGGCCCTGATTTTCATCCGGCTCCATAAGGAACCCTATCAGTTTTTCCCAGAAGATTCATGGTTTTGCGACTTCGTCCAGCTGACCGCCCCGGATGGCCAAAATTTCCATTTTCCTTGCTACCAATGGATCGAGGACGACCAGACCCTGGAGCTGAGAGAGGCCACAGGTGAGATCATCCAGTCCAGGGGTGTCAAACTCAAGGCCTGTGGGCTACATCCGGCCTGCAGGATGCTTAAATCTGGCCCGCAGAGCTGGCCTGGAAATATCAAACGACCGGCCTGCGGTGCCTCTCCCGGCTAAAACGGGCTGCGTGGGGGCCCTCACGGGGCTTCCGCGGGGCCCGTTTTCGGCCAGCAGAGTGCTGCGGGAGGACTGGATTGGACTGGATTACAATTATGAGGCCTCAAATAAGTGCCTGATCTGGATAGAAAACAAGCAACATCCTACTGTATTTTTCGGACTATAAGACGCACCTAAATTTAGTAGAGGAAATCAACAAGTTTTTTCAGCCTGTTTTTGAGGCTTTTTGGCTCATTTTTTGAGGCTTTTTTTGGCCCGTTTTCAAGGCTTTTTTTTTTTTTGGCCCATTTCTCTGAGGCTTTTTTCAGCCTGTTTTTGAGGCTTTTTTCGGCCTGTTTTTGAGGCTTTTTTTGGCCTGTTTTTGAGGCTTTTTTCAGCCTGTTTTTGAGGCTTTTTTCAGCCTGTTTTTGAGGCTTTTCTTAGCCCATTTTGAGGCATTTTTGGCCCGTTTTTGAGGCTTCTTCATCCATTTTTGAGGCTTTTTTCAGCCCATTTTTAGGCTTTTTTTGGCCCATTTTTTAGGCTTTTTTCAGGCCTCAAAAGAAAAGCTTCGAATACAGGCGGAAAAAACCCTCAAAAACAGGCTGAAAAAAGCTCTGAAAATCGGCCAAAAAAGGCTTGAAGAAGGCTGAAAAAAGGCCCGAAATGGGGTCGTGCAGAGGCCAAAAAACAGCCGGCGGGCAGGTGGGGCTTCAGCAATATTCGGTCTATAAGACGCACAGATATTTTCACCCCACTTTGGGAGACCAAAAAGTGCACCTTATACTCCGAAAAATACGGTATGTTAATACTAGAGTTTAATGCCGGATTTTACATACTCTGTAAATCCATTTAAACCTACAGTCAACAATCTATAACCGACAGCCATTTCTATTTACGATCCTGGAAATTTAGCTCCACTGTTCGGTCTCGTATGATCATGTTATTTAATGCTGTTGTATTTTTATGATTAGTCGAATCATAAAATTTGACACCCCTGATCTAGTCCATTTAAAAAATAATAATAATAACCCCCCCAAAAAATCCCCAACGCGTTGGAAGCAACCATTCTAACGCGTGATAGCACTGAAAAAAAGCAACGTACAACCGTTTTTTTTCACACTTAATGTCCGTTGGGCAACTCGTATTGATGACGGTCGTGGTGTACCTGGGTGTGTGTGTCTCACGCGATCCTCCTTTTGCGACCTTCTGCCAAAGCAAAGTCAAGGGGGAAGCCGGATTCGCTTAACAATCCTGGGACTCACTTAACAACGGTGGTGATTCGGTTAACGGCTGTGAGAAGCGAGGTCGTAAAATGGGGCAAAAAACCCACTTAAGAAGTGCCTCGCTGAGTGGTGGAAATGTTGGGCTCGATTGTGGTCGCAAGTTGAGGACTACCTGGGTGTTGGGAAGGTGATGCCTTTTTTTATATCTCCCAACAACAATCCTGCGAGGTCTTCTATGCTGAGACAGAAACTTAAATCAAATTGGAATAGAATAGAATAGAATAGAATAGAATAGAATAGAATAGAATAGAATAGAATAGAATAGAATAGAATAGAATAGAATAGAATAGAATAGAGAAGGGACCTTAGAGGTCTTCTAGTCCAACCCCCTGCTCTTTCTAACTCATCCCCTTTTTTCCTGTCCCATCCCTGTCCACTTTGGAGGGAAAAGATGTTCTTTTCCCTGAGTTTGCTAGGCTCGCCCTTTGCCGGTGGATCCGTGAACCCTGGGAGAAAGGCACGCGCAATTTGAATCCAGTGCCCAGGACATTTTCCTTCCTTTTCATCTCTCCCAGGCAAATTGATCTGTGATGACGGCCAGAACTCCTGCCTGCTGGGACACAGGACGGAAGAGCTGAGAAACAGGCAGGACACCTACAGGTAAGGCTAACCATCCCTTTTCTACTTGGGCTTGCACACCTTCTCTCTCTCTCCCCCCCTCTCCATCTCTCTCTCACTGTGTGTCTCTCTCTCTTTCCCCTCTCTCTTTCTGTCTCTTTCTTTCTCTCTCTCTCTCTCCGTCTCTCTCTCTCTCTTTCCTCCTCTCTCTCAGTCTCTCTCTCTCTCCATCTCTCTCTCTCTCCCATCTCTCTCTCTCCGTCTCTCTCTTTCCCCTCTCTCTTCCCCTCTCTCTCTCACCCTCTCTCTCTCTCTCCATCTCTCCATCACTCTCTTTCCCCCTCTCTCCATCTCTCTCTCACTCTATGTCTCTCTCTCTTTCCCCTCTCTCTTTCCGTCTCTTTCTCTTTCTCTCTCTCCATCTCTCTCTCTCTCCGTCTCTCTCTTCCCCCTCTCTCTTCCCATCTCTCTCTCACCCTGTCTCTCTCTCCATCTCTCTCCATCACTCTCTTTTCCCCCTCTCTCCATCTCTCTCACTCTATGTCTCTCTCTCTTTCCCCTCTCTCTTTCTGTCTCTTTCTCTTTCTCTCTTTCTCTCCATCTCTCTCTCTCTCCATCTCTCTCTCCCCATCTCTCTCTCTCTCTCCATCTCTCTCTCTCTCTTTCCCCCCTCTCTCTCCGTCTCTTTCTTTCTATCTCTCTCCCCATCTCTCTCTCTCATCTCTCTCTCTCCCCATCTCTCTCTTTCCCCCATCTCTCTCCATCTCTTTCTTTCTCTCTCGTCGTCTCTCTCTCTCCCCATCTCTCTCTTTTCCCCTCTCTCTCCGTCTCTTTCTTTCTCTCTCCCCATCTCTCTCTCTCCATCTCTCTCTCTCCCCATCTCTCTCTCTGTCTCCATCTCCCTCTTTTCCCCCCTCTCCATCTCTTTCTTTCTCTCTCTCCCCATCTCTCTCTCTCTCCATCTCTCTCTCTCTTTCCCCTCTCTCTTTCCGTCTCTTTCTCTCTCTCTCGTCTCTCTCTCTCCATCTCTCTCTCTCTCCCATCTCTCTCTCTCTCTGTTTCTCTCTTCCCCCTCTCTCCCCCCCCCTCTCCCTCTCTCCGTCTCTCTCCCTCTCCCTCTCTCTCTCCCCGGCTCTCCATCTCTCTCTCTTCCTCCCCTCTCTCCATCTCTTTCTTTCTCTCCGTCTCTCTCTCCATCTCTCTCCATCTCTCTCTTCCCCCCTCTCTCCCCCCATCTCTCTCTTCCCCCCCCTCTCACCCACACACACCGTGGCCTCCTCTTTGCCATTCAGCAGACGTGTGTAAATGTGATTTATCTCTGTGTGTCTGTGGATGGCTGATTTGTTTCCAGGACAAGTTGCAGAAATGTTTGCATTTGTCCTGAGCTTTGTTATTTTCCTTGCAGGCATTTCATTACCCAACTAGGTAATATCATCAGTGCTAGAAGGGAGTGAGGTTTCCTCTCGGTTGTTATTCAAATTAGCCACTGAACTTGCACTCCTCGACTTACAAATACTTTTACAAACTGCCTCAGCTTTAGCCACAGTTCAAAATGACCACGATTCTGAAAAAAAGGCCATGTCCTCGCCCTTATGACCGTTCCTCGCCCTTATGACTGTTCCTCATCCTTATGGGCAATCCCTCCTCAAATTTATGGCAGGTCGTCACATTTATGACCAGGGCAGAGTCCCCGGAGAATGTGTGATTTCCCTTTGTGACCGTTCCAGATTACCAAACGTGGGGGAGGGAGGGGGAAGCTTGATTTGCTTAACGGCCGCAGCCAAAATGGTCGTTAAATGAAGCACAACTCGCTTCACGACCGACTCGCTTAACCAACAGTGGTTCTGGTCCCGATTGTGGTCGTAAATTGAGATCTAACCTTACGGGGTCCTGTAAAACCAATGTGATCGCTGCTATAAAAACAATACCGCGAATGCAATTTAATATCTCCTTTTGAAATCCAAGATGGACTGAATTCGCTCCCGGCTTGCCCCGGTGCGTGGCGGTGGACACCATCGAAGAGATGAACACCAACATCAAGTTCTCCTTGACCAAGATAAGCACTTTCATGGCGCGTTCAAAACTGACGTGGGTACCACCGAAATCTTCGTGGCTCAGGGATGAACTGGGGAGGCTCCGGGCGCGCTCTCAGCTGGGTGGTTTTCTTTGCAGACATTTTGGGACCCGACTAGGGAACGTCATCAGTGCCAGAAGGGAGGGGGGATTGTGGAGAGGAGGAGTGATCTGTCCCCGTCCACACACACACACAAACACAGCCAGCCGAAGGTTCAGAAAGTACTTGGCACGCACACAGGTCGTTATCTCAAACTTGGCAGCAATATAATCACCGTCTGCCAAGAGCTTTTACTGCTACAGATAACACAAAATTACATACGCATTGCAAATAGTCCAGCAAAACAATATCCCTTTCGGCAGCTTCAGACGTTGTTCAAGTTCGTTTTTGTTCGTCACGGAGTTTTACCAGCCACCACCCTCTCTTATATAGTCTCTGGGGTGTGGTCCAGTGACTCAGTTCTAATCCCTAGCACGCCTCCTTAACTGCTGCAACCGTTTATCACGCCTTCGTTGGCGTGCATCCAGGAATGACGGCTCTCCTTCGCTCTCATCCGAGACACCTGGCTCCTGGCTAATCTCCTCTTCCTCCGCCGGCACCTGAGACAGTGCCAGAGGGGAGGGGCCTGGAGAGGGAGGCCTGGCTGACTCCTCTTCCTCATGTTCGGAGCTTTCTTCCTCCGATGAGATAGGCTCAGAGGGCGGGGCCACAACAAGGAGGAGGAGGAGGAGGAGGAGGAGGAGGAGGAGGAGGAGGAGGAGGAGGAGGAGGAGGAGGACCGGTGAGTGCTGAGCGCTCTGTGTTCTGCCCCAGCTTTGGATTCTCAGAGAATGTGACACACACCAAGCTTCGCAAACACTGTTTAATTCCAAACACACCCCTTTCAAGAATGCAGGCTTCCCGTGCAAAGGGTCCTTGTCAAAGTTATTAAGAACAAAGTCCGGCAAAGGTTGGCAACCAGCCCAGAAAACAAGATACGATAAAGACACTCACTCTCCAAAATGCTCTGTAATAATTACACGTTGTTTCCAGCAAGAAATTACTAACGGTGTGCGACTTAAATAGGCTAAGGGGAGTGGCCAATTATCCTCAAGCCTTACTCTCGAGGAGACCTCCTCCTCCTGAGTAGCCACTCCTGCCTTTTGGCAGCCTTTGCGTGCCCGAGCATTGAGGAGAGGCTCCTCCACTTCGCTCTCTCTACTTGAAGGAGCCTCTGGAGGTTCTGAAGGCCAACACATCCTCTTCAGCCTCCTTGCTGTCCGACGCGACCGCTGGCTGCGCAGGCTGCTGGCGCAACACCACACCAGCCGCCTTGTCGTCAAGATCAGCCACGATCTGCGCAGGCCGCTGGCGGGCCACAACACTCTCTGAGTTGGGTGGTTTTCTTTGCAGACGTCTCATGACCCAACTAGGGAACGTCATCAGTGCCGGAAGGGAGCGTGAGGCTTGATCTTTGTTTATGTACCGGTGGCTCATGTAGGCCCAGTGAAAGAATCACCAAGACCTCTCTCACCAAAGTTGACAGGGGAAGCTTTTGCATTTTGCACTTGCTTCCTCCGTGAAGAAAAACGGTGGATCCTGATCTCCCTTTTCTCTTTTGCTCTTCAGACGGTTGGAGTTCAGGTTAAAAGGCTTAATGAACTACCGCCATTCCTGGAAAAGGCTGGAGGACATCCGGAAGGTTTTCTGGTTCAACAAGACCTTGGTTTCAGGTTGGTATCGGAGGAGAAGGACAAAGGGGGAAAAATACGGGAAGACCAGGGATCTAGGGGTTGGCTAAAATGCGTGAAAGACATAGGAGGGTAATGAAGATTATTTTGGAGTACAGAACACGGAGCTCCAGAATTGAGGGGCTTTTAAGATGGGTGGACTTCAACTCCCAGAATTCCTCAGCCGATATGCTTCAAGATAGGTAGATTTCAACTCCCAGAATTCCCCAGCCAGTTTGATTTAAGATGGGTGGATTTCAGCTCCCAGAATTCCCCAGCCAGTTTGATTTACGATGGGCGGACTTCAACTCCCAGAATTCCCCAGCCAGTTTGATTTACGATGGGCGGACTTCCACTCCCAGAATTCCCCAGCCAGTTTGATTTAAGATGGGTGGATTTCAACTCCCAGAATTCCCAAGCCAGCCTGCTTCAAGATAGGTAGACTTCAATTCCCAGAATTCCCCAGCCAGTTTGATTTACGATGGATGGACTTCAACTCCCAGAATTCCTCAGCCAGTTTGATTTAAGATGGGTGGACTTCAACTCCCAGAATTCCCCAGCCAGTTTGATTTAAAATGGGTGGACTTCAACTCCCAGAATTCCTCAGCCGATATGCTTCAAGATAGGTAGACTTCAACTCCCAGAATTCCCAGGCAGCCTGCTTTAAGATAGGTAGATTTCAACTCCCAGAATTCCCCAGCCAGTTTGATTTACGATGGATGGACTTCAACTCCCAGAATTCCCCAGCCAGTTTAATTTAAGATGGGTGGACTTCAACTCCCAGAATTCCCCAGCCAGTTTGATTTAAGATGGGTGGACTTCAGCTCCCAGAATTCCCCAGCCAGTTTAATTTAAGATGGGTGGACTTCAACTCCCAGAATTCCCCAGCCAGTTTAATTTAAGATGGGTGGACTTCAACTCCCAGAATTCCTCAGCCAGTTTAATTTAAGATGGGTGGACTTCAACTCCCAGAATTCCTCAGCCAGTTTAATTTAAGATGGGTGGACTTCAACTCCCAGAATTCCCCAGCCAGTTTGATTTAAGATGGGTGGACTTCAACTCCCAGAATTCCTCAGCCAGTTTAATTTAAGATGGGTGGACTTCCACTCCCAGAATTCCCCAGCCAGTTTGATTTAAGATGGGTGGACTTCAGCTCCCAGAATTCCCCAGCCAGTTTAATTTAAGATGGGTGGACTTCAACTCCCAGAATTCCTCAGCCAGTTTAATTTAAGATGGGTGGACTTCAGCTCCCAGAATTCCCCAGCCAGTTTGATTTAAGATGGGTGGACTTCAACTCCCAGAATTCCCCAGCCAGTTTAATTTAAGATGGGTGGACTTCAACTCCCAGAATTCCTCAGCCAGTTTAATTTAAGATGGGTGGACTTCAACTCCCAGAATTCCCCAGCCAGTTTGATTTAAGATGGGTGGACTTCAACTCCCAGAATTCCTCAGCCAGTTTAATTTAAGATGGGTGGACTTCAACTCCCAGAATTCCTCAGCCAGTTTAATTTAAGATGGGTGGACTTCAGCTCCCAGAATTCCCCAGCCAGTTTGATTTAAGATGGGTGGACTTCAACTCCCAGAATTCCCCAGCCAGTTTAATTTAAGATGGGTGGACTTCAACTCCCAGAATTCCTCAGCCAGTTTAATTTAAGATGGGTGGACTTCAACTCCCAGAATTCCCCAGCCAGTTTGATTTAAGATGGGTGGACTTCAACTCCCAGAATTCCTCAGCCAGTTTAATTTAAGATGGGTGGACTTCAACTCCCAGAATTCCTCAGCCAGTTTAATTTAAGATGGGTGGACTTCAGCTCCCAGAATTCCCCAGCCAGTTTGATTTAAGATGGGTGGACTTCCACTCCCAGAATTCCCCAGCCAGTATGATTTATGATTTGTGGACTTCAACTCCCAGAATTCCCCAGCCACTATGGGGAACATTAACCTACTGAGTATCGAACTTTAGTTGACTAGATTAATGTTAGCGTAGAGGATCAAGTTAAGTTGCAGTTCAGAGCTTTAACTCTCATGCTTATGCATGAGAATCTAGTCAGTTTAAAGTTCAATGCTAAATTGGAGCCAGATAAGAGTCAACAGATTTCAGAAGTTGGCCGTGAACCAGTTGTGACAACGTAACGATTCTAAGCTGATGACACACTTCATTCCACCTCCAGCTCTCCCTTCTCTTCTTCTACACGACACAAACAAAATCCCAGAATTCGTCCCAGATAAAATGGACGTGCAGAGCCTGGACTAGGCAGGTCCCTCTATCGGAAAAGAGAGGCGGCCATCTTGAATGTTGTGAAAGGAGAGTCAGTCGTAACACCACAGCTTTTGACCTGTTGATTGATCTGGTTGTAGTTCTGGAAGTAGATCTTTGGCTTAAAACCTGAGTGCTTGACCTTCTCCCCTTCCAGGTCTTCCAAGACCTTCTCCTCTTCTAATTGTGAGGAATCCCAAGCTCTTGTTCCTCCTAATTGCATTCCTACTCAAATTGGACACGAGATCCCAGTTGTCTCCCTAAAATAATGTCCTTCTCCTTTCTGCAAGAATGCACGAAGAGAGTGTTTTTAATCTTCCAAGAATTCTCCATCCAGATCCTCCCATCTTCAAGATCTTCAGAGTGGCCTTCAAGATCTTCAGAGTGATCTTCATAATCCATCAGAAAGTCACCCTCATTTTGCTTTCGATTTTCTCCGGTTCTCCAGAGTACGTTGCTGATCACTGGCTAGAAGATACCTTCTTCGGCTACCAGTATCTGAATGGGGTCAATCCTTTGGTGATTGAGAAGTGCATGGAGATCCCGGCCAACTTCCCTGTGACCCAGGAGATGGTCGCCGAGTCCCTTGGAAAAGCCACCACTCTCTCGGAAGAAGTGCAGGTGACTGGGACATGGTTTCTAGCTTTCTCGAGTGACTTGCGGTTGCGTTCCACCAAGAATCTCATTAGGGTTGTGTTGACCTAGTGACTTTCTCTGGGGAGGAACTGGGGAATCTCCAGGGAGAGTCAATAGAGGGAAGTTGTGGTTGCGACTCCACCCCTGAAGCTACCTCTTGACCTTCTGGTCTTTCTGAAGCCACCTCTTGACCTTCTGGTCTTTCTGAAGCCACCTCTTGACCTTCTGGTCTATCTGAAGCCACCCTCTTCACCTTCTGATCATTCTGAAGCCTCCTCTTGGCCTTCTGGTCTTTCTGAAGCCACCTTCTTGACCTTCTGGTCTTTCTGAAGCCACTTCTTGACCTTCTGATCTTTCTGAAGCCACCTCTTGACCTTCTGGTCTTTCTGAAGCCACCTTCTTGACCTTCTGGTCTTTCTGAAGCCACCTTCTTGACCTTCTGGTCTTTCTGAAGCCACTTCTTGACCTTCTGATCTTTCTGAAGCCACCTCTTGACCTTCTGGTCTTTCTGAAGCCACCTTCTTGACCTTCTGGTCTTTCTGAAGCCACCTTCTTGACCTTCTGGTCTTTCTGAAGCCACTTCTTGATCTTCTGATTTTTCTGAAGCCACCTTCTTGACCTTCTGGTCTTTCTGAAGCCACCTTCTGGTCTTTCTGAAGCCACCTTCTTGACCTTCTGGTCTTTCTGAAGCCACCTTCTGATGTTTCTGAACTTTCCCCATGGACACACAGAAACATCTTGTTGTGGGCTGCATTTTTGACAGTGAGGGTTGGCTGGTTTTCAGATGATAGCAAGGAACTCTATAACTTCTTTCTTTCTTTCTTTCTCTGTCTCTCTCTTTCTTTTTCTCTCTGTCTCTGTCTCTCCCTTCCCCTCCCTCCCCCCTCTCTCTTTTTCTCTTTCTTCTGTTTAAAGAAGGGGAACATCTTCATAGTGGACTACAAGATCCTCCAAGGAATCCCGACCAACGTCATCCAAGGGGAACAGCAGTACCTGGCTGTCCCTTTGTGCCTCTTCCACCAGACATCTTCTGGCAATCTCGTACCGATAGCAATCCAGGTAAAACCAAACAGTGAAAATTGATCGTAAGTACACTTTTTTTCAGCGCCATTGTGACTGTGAACGGTCACTAAATGAACGGTCGTAAGTGGACGGCTACCTAGAACGGTCCACTGTTCTATAAATCATCACTGTCATTTAACGACCCCATCATCCCTCACGGGTTGGCGTCTGGGCAACTGAATGGAGTTAGCAGAGTGTTTTTTACTGGCCGGATGCCCTTCCCTGTCGCCATTGCGGAGTTTTGTTCAGCAGATATATTCTCATCGTGCCCAGAGAGAGAAATATCTGCTTCTACCTAGGATCGAACTCCCAGCCTCCTGATTGTGAGGCGAGAGCTCCACCTCTAGGCCACCGCACCACTCAGCATTTAGGCTGATATCATCATCCTCTTTTAACGACCTCATAATCCCTTGTGGGGTGGAGTCTGGGCAACTGAATGGAGCTGAGTGTTTTACTGGCCGGATGCCCTTCGTGTCGCCAATACGGAGTTTTGTTCAGCAGATATATTCTCATCGTGCCCAGAGAGAGAAGTATCTGCTTCTATCTAGGATCGAACTCCCAGCCTCCCGATTGTGAGGCGAGAGCTCCACCTCTAGGCCACCGCACCACTCCTCTCCCCTGTTCTATAAATGTTCTGGTAAAGCAATCAGTGACGCGAAGGGTGAGGAAATGTCATTTTTTTTTCAATCTCCTTGCTCATTCATCCTTTTTTCTACCCCTGTCGTTCTTTGTATTCTTCCTTCTCGCAGCTCAGCCAAATCCCGGGTGCCGAGAGTCCCATTTTCCTTCCCAGTGACTCGCACTGGGATTGGACCTTGGCTAAGATGTGGGTCCGCAATGCCGATTTCCAGGTCCACCAGAACATCTCTCACCTGCTGAAGACCCACCTGATGGCTGAGATCTTCACCATGGCCACTCTACGGCACTTCCCCATGTGCCATCCAGTGTTCAAGGTAGGGCACAACGGAGACAGATCACTGGGGGGGGGGGATTTCACATGAATTGTGACGCAGGTAAACAGGAATATTGTCATCGGATTCGTCCGGCTTCCCCATAATGCGAGGTTTGGGGTGGCTGTCCATGAAACGAATACAACTAAGCTTAGTGCACAACTTGATATGAAATAACGAGGGACACCCTGTTTGAATAATAATGACCCAAATAATCATAAAACCATAGCAAAAGGAAGCAAAATAGTCCCAATACGGGACTATTGGTGTCAGGTTTCAGTGTCGTCTCAAATAAATTGCATTTCCAAACAAATAGTCTTTGATGAAATCTTTCATTTGTTAAGCACGACAATCTGGCCCCCCGACTTCGTCGTAGCCAGCACTGACTTCCTGACCACAAACCTTCCCTTTCTGTTCCCCAATCCTCTGCGTCTCATTGGCCATCTTCCAAATCACTCTCCCCATATCTACTACTTCAGCTCCCAGGAATGTCCCCCCTCCCATCCCATCTCCTAGGGGATATTATCTTCAGGGAAAATAAGTAGGTGGAAAGTCAAGCATCCTCTTGCCAGCTGCCCCCTCTTCTCCTCCTTATGTCAGCACTGGAACGAATGTAGTTTGGAGTGCTGACATCAGGTGCAGTCCCAAAACATCTGGAAACGCCTCTTGAACGCCATCGGCATTGACAAAATCCCCATCGGTCAATTGTGAACAGAAGGAAAACTGGGAACGGCATTGACAGAATCCCCATTGGTCAATTGCAAAAAGGCAGCTTGATTGAGAAGGCATTGACAAAATCCCTGTCAGTCAATTGCAAAAGGCAGCTTAACTCGGAAGGGCTGACATTCCATGACGTGGCCTTCAACCCCATCAAACATCCACATCTGCCTATCCTGGGTCCTTGGGAAGGACCCAAGAGGTGGACAAAAAAGGCCAAATCCTGTCTGAACATCTGACTGGCTGTGCAACCAACCATCATCTTCACTCGGTTGACTTTCCTTCCTGGAATGTGGTATATTCCAAAGTGAAGTATGGAGCCCACCTCCTTCTTTTCAAGTTGGACAAACCTACCACGATGTCACGTCCATCTGAAATTTAAGTGCACTCTGGGAGGGTCTCTCTTTTGGTGAAGATGGACTTCAAATGCTACTAAATTGTCCTATGTCCTCTCCTGACAATTAATCAGTGGAACAACTTGCCTCCAGAAGTTGTGGGTGCTCCAAGAGTGGCGATTTTAAAGAAGAGATTGGGGACAACCATTTGTCTGAAATGAGTTAGGGTCAGACTAGAAGACCTCCAAAGTCCCTTCCAACTCTGCCGTTCTGTTATTCTGTCCTGGAGAGACGTGTCCCACCAAGCATGTTCCCCTATTTTGACCCTCAGGAACTGGTCCCCTTCAGGTCTTCTCCCTGTCCTCATCTCCATCTACTTCTGGAAGGTGCAAATCCAGGTTTCCTATGTTGTGACTCCGACTCCCGAGCCCGTCTTATCGGACGGAGAAGACTCCGAAGGTGAAGGAGAGGAGTTGGCCAGGCCTCCCTCTCCAGGACCTTCCTCTCTGGCAATGCCTCAGGTGTCTCCCGAAGGAGAAGAGATCGGCCAGGAGCCAGGTATCTCTGAACAGTCGCAGTCGGACAGTGACGGAGATAAGTCTTGGCTGGATCCACGCCAGCGTCAGAGAGACAAGCGCACGCAGCAGAAAAGGAGGCGTGCCAGAAATTAAGCTGAGTCACTGGACCACACCCCACAGGGGATAAAAGGGGGTGTGGTGGCCATTCAGGCTCTGTGACGGACAAAACTAAACAACTAGCGAGTCGCATTGTATCTCTGAAACTACGTCATCTGCCTGTCTTGGATTTAATACGGACTGGACTTGACAATTCTGTGGCTTTGTGTATTTGTTTTGGTTTATCTGACGGAGGAGGAACACCTCCCTCTGTGAGTAAAGTTCTTTGCAAGCAGCTACTAGGTTGCTGCCAATCCTGTTATCGAAGGAATTTATTGTCTGCAAGTTTTATTTAACTCCTGGCTGACTGTTTGTGTGCGTGTGTGAGACGGGGACAGAACATCCTATTCACCTGGTAGGTTCAGATACCTACCTTCATTGCTTCTCCTCCTCCTCTGCAGCTCCTGATTCCACACATAAGATACACGCTCCAGATCAACATATTAGCCAGGATCCGTCTGATCAGGAAAGGTGGCATGATGGATCAGGTAAGGTGGACCTTCTGGGGCAGTTTCTCTGCCTGGCCTCTTTTTATCCCTGCACTTCTCCATTCCTTCTCTTTTTTGGATTCCACAACAGTTTTAACAAAGAAAGGGTTTAAAGGCATTTGAGCAACAATTAAGCTCATGTCGAGTTCAATTCGTCCTCAAGTGAGGCTTGGGTAGTGGGTAGTCCTCGGTTTACGGCCATTCATTTAGAGTAGTTATAAGAGCACTGATAAAACCTCCCAGAGCCCTCTGAGAGGGAGATGGGTGGCTAAGAAGCTTGATAGATAGATGACGGACGGACGGGTGAGCAGATAGATGTTAGGTAGGTAGGTAGGTAGGTAGAGAAATGGATGAATAGGTAGGTAGGCAGGTAGGTAGAGAGATAGATGGAGCTTGATAGATGATGGATGGATGGATGGATGGATGGAGAGAGAGAGAGAAAGATGGATGGTAGGTAGGTAGGTAGAGATATAGCTGGAACTTAAATGATGGAGGGAGGGATGGATAGATAGGTAGAGAGAGAGGTGGATGGATGGATGGATGGATGGATGGATAGGTAGGTTAGGTAGGTAGAGAGATGGATGGAGCTTGATAGATGATGGATGGATGGATGGATGGATGGATGGATGGATGGATGGATGGATGGATGGAGAGAGATGGATGATAGGTAGGTAGGTAGAGATATGGCTGGAGCTTAAATGATGGAGGGATGGATAGATAGGTAGATAGGTAGATAGATGGATGGTTGAATGGATGGATAGGTAACTAGAGAGAGGGATGGAGCTTGATAGATGATGGATGGATGGATGGATGGAGAGAGAGATGGATGATAGGGTGGATGGATGGATAGGTAGATGGATGGATGGATGGATAGATAGGTAGCTAGAGAAATGGATGGAGCTTCATAGATGATGGATGGATGGATGGATGGATGGATGGATAGATGGATAGATAGATAGATAGATAGATAGATAGATAGATAGATAGATAGATAGATAGATAGATGATGGATGGAGAGAGAGAGGGATGGATGATAGGTAGGTAGGTAGAGATATGGCTGGAGCCTGTATTTGGAACCAGCATGTATTTATGACGGTCGCAGTGTCCCGGGGGGGGGGGGTGTCCAGCTTCTGACGAGCAAACTCAACGGGGAATCCAGATTCACTTAACAACGGTGTCACTCACTTAAACTGCGGCAGTGATTCCGTTAACAGTTGTGGCGAGCAAGGCCACCAAACTGGAGCGGGGGGCAGAATTCGCTTAACCACCCTCTCGCTAGGCAATGGTACGTTGAGCTCACGGACTACCCGTGAGCAACTCAACCTTCTCCCTCTTGCAGGCCACCTCAGCTGGATTTGAAGGGATCGGTTCCTTGGTGAGCCGAGGGGTTCAACAGTTGACCTACTCTTCGCTCTGCCTGCCGGAGGACATCAAGGCTCGTGGAGTTGACTCTGTCGCCAACTATTATTATCGAGATGATGCCACCAAGATCTGGGCCGCCATAGAGAGGTGAGGTCTGGTCTTGGGTTTCTGAAGACGTTCTCGGATGTCTCCGTGATCAACCGCACAGTTTTCTTGGGAACTGTTAGAAATTCTGTTTATATATATATATCATCACAGATCAAACAGAGTACAGTCACCATGTGCTTTACTGCTTAACTGTTTTAACAGGAAACTCTACTAGAGCATACACTGTAGATCCAAACTTGTAAACACTGCCATCTACTGGCAGAACACAACTGTGGTTGTTGCACATAAAATACCATTTCAATCAAATGTATTCCGACAGGAACACAATGTCTCAACGTCTTGCTATTGTCTTCTTCTGCCAAATAAGAACTTGGTATTTCTTGATATCTTTCCATCCAAATCTAACCTGCCTGGGTTTTTTCATATTAGTTCAGGTCCACCCAGAGAGGATACATACAGATAGTCCTCGACTTACAACAGTTCATTTAATGACCATTCGTGGTGTCCAGTGACTTGTAACCATTTTTCACATGACCATTGTACTATATTCAAAATTCAGATGCATGGCAATTGGCTCGTATTCATGACGGTCATAGCATCCCGAGGTCATGTGATCAAAATTCGGATGCTCATATTTAGGACGGTCACAATGTCTCAGGTTCACGTGATCTGCTGTTATGACCTTCCGACAAGCAAAGTCAATGGGGGGGGGGGAGTCAGATTCCCTTAACAGCCGTGTGACTAACTTAACTACTGCAAGGATTCATTTAACAACTTAGAAAGGTCGTAAAATGGGGCAAAACTCGCTCAAACAACTGTTTCATTTAGCAACGGAAATTTGGGGCTCCATTGTGGTCGTAAGTTGAAGATTAGCTGTAGCCAGATCAAATGAACCTCCCCCTCCAGCTGAGTCTGAATGAGCTTGTGATCATGAAGTCCATCCTGGGAGACTTCAAAGATTAACCAGGTTAATCTGACCCAAAGACTAACCAGGTTCAAATCTTCCTAGCTTCTAAACCCAGTCAAGCATGGCTTAACCTTGCAGAGGAAGGACCAGAAAGAGAATAATGAAGCAGTCAACAGAATCAGAAATCTGAACGGGGGACCGAGAGGAAGGCAGGTGACTCTGTTGTGGCCCACCAGCTGCCAGTGGAGCTGTGGGCAGACTCGGATGATGAGGAGGTTGGGGAGGAACGTGGGCCAGCGCTGGAGTCCGGGGAAGGCACTGATGGATGCTCTGCGTCGGACGCAGAGATAGAGCTAGGGCCGTCCGACATTTCCCAGCCGCCGGAGAGGCAGCTGCCTTGGGAGGCTGAGATGAGTGAGGAGGAAGAATAGCTGGGGCCTGTTCCAGATGCATGTGGTATGCACAGAGCAGTTAGGAGAGGGGAGCAATGGAGGACAAGGAGTCGACTCGGGAAGCAAAGCACACGCGGACACTGAATGGCCCCTCCCTGGCTGGGGAAATAAATAGAAGGAAAGGGGAATGGTGGTCGTAGGAGACAACCGTTCGTATTTCTGGAGATTTTGCTCATTGCGTTTCGTGCCGCAAAAAATGCTCGCCAGAACTTAATTTGCAGCCTTTCGGCTGGGAGCTCACGGCCTGGCAATTATCGCAAGGAACTGATCAGGTCTGTTACTACAGTTAACTCCTTGCCTGGACTTTTCGGTGGGTGGATGCCATTAATTCACAAGAGGTAAATAAAAAGGTTTTTTTTTCGTGACCAGGAGTCTGTTTCGTGCTTCTGCTAAGACTGAGTCAGAAAAGACTCTTGGTCAAGTCTGTTGGGCCAGTTTTGGTCTTGAGCCACCCAACCTCCATTCGGAGGGTCTACGTCTTCCATTTTTCTCCACCTGTTGGGACCACCGGACGGACTTGACTCTCTTCGTCCTTCGACTGGCGATTCTGGGAATCGAAGCCCAACGTGTGGTCCGAGGTCCACCAGGTTGGTGGAAAGCTGTCTTGAGAAGACCTTCCAACTCAATGTCCTTGTTCTTCCAGCTTCGTAGCAGGCTTTGTCAGATACTATTACTGGAATGATGACCGGATCAGAGGAGATTCCGAACTCCAGGCCTGGGTTTTGGAGATCTTCAAAGAAGCGTTCCAAAGCCGAGAGGCGTCGGGGGCTCCCTCAACTCTGGCGACCGCGGAGGAGCTCACCAAATTCCTGACCGTGGTCATTTTTACCTGTTCAGCTCAACACGCTGCGGTCAACAGTGGGCAGGTGAGAAGCATCCTACCTTAGATAGTAGCATAACAAAGTAACAGAGGTGGAAGGGACCTTGGAGGTCTTCTAGTCCAACCTTCTCCTCAACCAGGACACCATAACATTTCAGACAAAGGATTGTCCAATCTCTTCTTAAAACCCTCCAGTGTTGGAGCACCCATAACTTCTGAAGTTCCACTGGTTAATTGTTCTCACTGTCAGGGAATTTCTCCTTAGTTCTAGGTTGCTTCTCTCCTTGATTACTTTCCATCCGTTGCTTCTTGTCCTGCCCTCAGGTGCTTTGGAGAACAGGTGGACTCCCTCTTCTTTGGGGCAGCCCCTCCAAATATTGGAAGACCAACCATCAAGCTTAGAGAGTACCAAGGATCCCACAGTTCTCCTCCTCCTCCTCCTTCTCCACTACACTTTCTTCTCCTTCTCTTTCTCCTTCTCCTTCTCCTCCTTCTCCTCTCTTCTTTTCTCCTCCTCCTCCTCCTCCTCCTTCTCCTCCTTCTTCCTCCTCCTCTCTTCTTCTTCTTCTTCTTCTTCTTCTTCTTCTTCTTCTTCTTCTTCTTCTTCTTCTTCTTCTTCTTCTTCTTCTTCTTCTTCTTCTTCTTCTTCTTCTTCTTCTTCTCCTCCTCCTCCTCCTCCTCCTCCTCCTCCTCCTCCTCCTCCTCCTCCTCCTCCTCCTCCTTCTCCTTTTCTTCCTCCTCCTCCTTCTCCTCCTCCTTCTCTGCCTCCTCCTCGTCTTTTTTTTTTTTTAATTTGATTTATATGCCGCCCTTCTCCGGAGACTCAGGGCGGCTTACAATGTGCTAAGCAATAGCCTTCATCCTTTTGTATATTTATACAAAGTCAGCTTATTGCCCCCACAAACTGGGTCCTCATTTCACCTACCTTAGAAAGGATGGAAGGCTGAGTCAACCTTGAGCCTGGTGAGATTCGAACCTGCAGTAATTGCAGGCAGCTGGTCTTAATAACCAGCTTAATAACAGGGTGCCTTAAACCCCTGTACTACCAAGTCTTCTTCTTCTCCTCCTCCTCCTCCTCCTCCTCCTCCTCTCTTCTTCTCCTCCTCCTCCTTCTTCCTCCTCCTCCTCTCTTCTTCTTCTTCTCCTCCTCCTCCTCCTCCTTCTTCCTCCTCCTCTCTTCTTCTCCTCCTCCTCCTCCTTCTTCCTCCTCCTCTCTTCTCCTCCTCCTCCTCCTCCTCCTCCTCCTCCTCCTCCTCCTCCTCCTCCTCCTCCTCCTTCTTCTTCTTCTTCTTCTCCTTCTCCTTCTCCTTCTCCTTCTCCTTCTCCTCCTCCTCCTCCTCCTCCTCCCCCCAAACCCTTCCAGCACTGATGATACTCCCTAGCTGGGTCATGAAACATCTGCAAGAAAACCATCAAGCTTAGAGAGCACCAAAAACCCCACATGTCTCCCCCTCCCCCTCCTCCTCCTCCTTCCTCTTCCTCCTCTTCTTCTGTTTCTTCCTCCTTTTCTTCCTCTTCTTCTCCTCCTCCTTCCTCTTCCTCCTCCTCTTCTTCTACTTCCTCCTGTTCTCCTCTTCCTTCTTCCTCTTCTTCTTCTCTTCTCTTCTCCTCCCCTTTTTCTTCCTCCCCCTATCTCTCCCCCCTCCTCCTTCTCCTTCTCCACCACACTTTTTCCTTCTCCTCCTCCTCCTCCTCCTCTCCACAAACCCACCTCCCTTCCAGCACTGATGATACTCTCTAGTTGGGTCAGGAAACGTCAACAAGAATACAACCCAGCTCAGGCATCACCATGGACTCCATAATTCAACCCTGAGCTACGAACCTTCCCCTATCGCTAATTGTCTTGACAATTTTCAACCCTCTCCCCCTTCCTTTGTGGCCTCCAACCTGGAACGTTTGGGCCCCAAATTTCAGTACGACCCTCATTCATGACAAGGGAAATCATAGCCAGTCTAATCTCTTGCAATTTGGCCCCCGAACCTCAGCGTGTTTACAGGAAACACCTGTCCTGATCGTTGCAGGGTGGGCATTGCAAACTCTCAGCTCACCTGGCCTCTCTCTCTCTCTCTCTCTCTCGTTCTCAGTTTGACTACGGCGCCTGGATGCCAAACGTCCCCACGACCATGAGGAGACCCCCGCCCACCGTGAAGGGCTCCGCGTCACTGGAGGGCATCCTGAAGACCATTCCGCAGGTCAACGTTACCTGCATTGCTCTCTCTTCCCTCTGGCTCCTGAGCAACGAAGCCGGGGATCGGGTAAGTGGCGGGGATACCCGAGCCAGAGGAGGGAAAGGACTGCGGGAGTCGACGTAGGCTTCGAGATACCACTTCGGTGTTTGGATGTACAGTGAGAGCTTATGCACCGGAGACAAATTCCTTGTGGGTCCAATTACAAGGTTACAAGGGAGGGAGAGAGAAAGAAAGGAAGGAAGGAAGAAAAAGGGATCGAAGGAAGGAAACGAAGAAAGGAAAGGGCAAAAGAAAATAGAAAGAAGGAAAGGGAGGGAAGGAAGGAGGAAAGGAAGAAAGGAAGAAAAAGAAAGAAGGGAAGAAGGGAAGGAAGGAAAGAAAGAGCAAAAGAAAAAGTGAAAAAAAGAAGAAAGAAAGGAAAGGGTAAAAAAAGAGAAAGAAGAAAAGAAAGGAAGAAAGAAAGAAAGGGAGGGAGGGAAGGAAAAAAAGCGAAAGAAAAAGAGCAAAAGAAAGAAAGGGAGAGAAGGAAAGAAAGAAGGAAGAAAGGAAAGGGTGAAAAAAAGGAAAGAAAAGAAAGAAAAAAGGGGGAGGGAAGGAAGGGAGGGAGGAAAGGAAGAAAGGAGGAAAGGAAGGAAAAAAGAAGGGGAGAAAGAAAGAGAAAGAAAGAAGGAGGGAAGGAAGGAAAGAAAGCGAAAGAAAAAGAGTGAAAGAAAGAAAGGGAGAAGGAAAGAAGGAAGAAAGGAAAGGATGAAAGAAAAAAAGAAAGGGAGGGGAGGGAGGGAGGAAAGGAAAGGAAGGAAGAAAAAGAAAAAAGAAAGAGAAAGAAAGAAAGAAGAAAGAAAGAGCAAAAGAAAGAAGAAAGGAAGGAAGGAAGGCCCTCCCTCCTTCTTTCCTTCCTTCCTTCCTTCTTTCTTTCCTCCCTTCCTTCCTTCTTTCTTTATTTCTTTCTCCCTCCCTCCCTCTCTCCCTCCCTCCCTCTCTATCACACGATCAAGGGGATGCTGCAAAGGTAGTCCCTGTGAAAAAACGGTCATAAACCAAGGACTACTTTTTAAAACTTGGAACGGTCCCTCAAGGAACGGGTCGTAAGTCGAGGTCTGCCTGCCTAAAACGATTTCTCCCCCGTTTTTCAGGGCCCCTCCTCTGAAACCTCTTTTCCCTCAGGCACACCTCAAAAGATATTTGATCTAATTTCCCGCCAGAAAAACGGCGACGGGAGCGCCAGGCTCAGGTGCCAGGCCGTTGTTCCGGGCGAACGGCGCGGGTGGTTTTTGCCGCTCGAAATGTTTTCTCCTCATAAATCTTTTCCAGAGACCGTTGGGGTTCTACCCGGAGCACCATTTCGTGGAAGAGGAACCCAAGAGGCTGATGGAGACGTTTCAAAACCGCCTGGCGGCCATTTCCAAGGAAATCGACCAGCGGAACCAGCCGTTGGCTCTCCCCTACGATTACCTCAACCCGCCTTGCATTGAGAACAGTGTCTCCATCTAGGTTTGGGGATGGAGACGATGAAATCCAGAGATCTGGAGCTCAGCCTCCACCTGATTGGCCCATCCGGCGGGCTTCTTTCTGGAATAACAAAAGAGTTGGAAGGGACCTTAGAGGTCTTCTAATCCAACCCGTGCTCGAGCGGATACCCTGCGGGACAAACGGCGGTCCAGTCTCTTCTTGAAGACCTCCAGTGATGGAGCAACCCACAACTTCTGGTGGCAGGCGGTTCCACTGGCTAATTGTCCTCCCTGACAGGAAATTTCTCCTTAGTTCCAGCTTGCTTCTCTCCTTGGTTAGTTTCCATCCGTTGCTTCTCCTCCTGCCTTCAGGGGCTTTGGAGAATAGGTTGACCCCCCTCCCCCGCTCTTCTTTGTGATAGCCCCCCAAATATTGGAAGACTGCCCTAATCCTTCTCTTTGTTAGATTAGACCAGGGGTGTCAAACTCAAAGGTGCTTAAATCTGGCCCACAGGGCCGGCCTGCAAATATCAAAGGACCAGCCTGTGGTACCTCTGCAGGCTAAAGTGAGCTGCATGAGGGCCCGTGTGGGGTTTCCGCGGGGCCCGTTTTCGGCCAGCAGAGTGCTGCAGGAGGACCGGATTGAACTGGATTACAATTATGTGGCCTGATCTGGATAGAAAACAAGCAGCATCCTATGTTACTACTACAGTTTAATGCCGGATTTTACATACTCTGTAGGTCAGGGGTCAGCAACCGGCGGCTCTGGAGCCGCATGTGGCTCTTTCACCCCTCTGCTGCGGCTGAAAAATGCATCTGAGCCTGTGTCAAATGCCCACCATGGCCACGACTTGGGGACTTCAACTCCCAGAATTCCTCAGCCGCTTTAGAACTTGTGGACTTCAACTCCCAGAATTCCTCAGTTGCTTTAAGCCTTGTTGACCCCAACTCCCAGAATTCCTTAGTCACTTTTAAGCCTTGTGGACCCCAACTCCCAGAATTCCTCAGTTGCTTTAAGACTTGTGGACTTCAACTCCCAGAATTCCTCAGTTGCTTTAAGCCTTGTTGACCCCAACTCCCAGAATTCCTCAGCCGCTTTAGGACTTGTGGACCCCAACTCCCAGAATTCCTCAGTCACTTTAAGACTTGTGGACTTCAACTCCCAGAATTCCTCAGTTGCTTTAAGCCTTGTGGACCCCAACTCCCAGAATTCCTCAGCCGCTTTAGGACTTGTGGACCCCAACTCCCAGAATTCCTCAGTCACTTTAAGACTTGTGGACTTCAACTCCCAGAATTCCTCAGCTGCTTTAGGACTTGTGGACTTCAAATCCCAGAATTCCTCAGTTGTTTTAAGACTTGTGGACTTTAACTCCCAGAATTCCTCAGCTGCTTTAGGACTTGTGGACTTCAACTCCCAGAATTCCTCAGTTGTTTTAAGACTTGTGGACTTCAACTCCCAGAATTCCTCAGTTGCTTTAAGCCTTGTTGACCCCAACTCCCAGAATTCCTTAGTCACTTTTAAGCCTTGTGGACCCCAACTCCCAGAATTCCTCAGTTGCTTTAAGACTTGTGGACTTCAACTCCCAGAATTCCTCAGCCGCTTTAGGACTTGTGGACCCCAACTCCCAGAATTCCTCAGTTGCTTTAAGACTTGTGGACTTCAACTCCCAGAATTCCTCAGCTGCTTTAGGACTTGTGGACTTCAACTCCCAGAATTCCTCAGTTGTTTTAAGACTTGTGGACTTTAACTCCCAGAATTCCTCAGCTGCTTTAGGACTTGTGGACTTCAACTCCCAGAATTCCTCAGTTGTTTTAAGACTTGTGGACTTCAACTCCCAGAATTCCTCAGTCGCTTTAAGCCTTGTTGACCCCAACTCCCAGAATTCCTTAGTCACTTTTAAGCCTTGTGGACTTCAACTCCCAGAATTCCTCAGCCGCTTTAAGCCTTGTGGACCCCAACTCCCAGAATTCCTCAGTTGCTTTAAGACTTGTGGACTTCAACTCCCAGAATTCCTCAGCTGCTTTAGGACTTGTGGACTTCAACTCCCAGAATTCCTCAGTTGTTTTAAGACTTGTGGACTTCAACTCCCAGAATTCCTCAGTTGTTTTAAGACTTGTGGACTTCAACGCCCAGAATTCCTCAGTTGCTTTAAGCCTTGTTGACCCCAACTCCCAGAATTCCTTAGTCACTTTTAAGCCTTGTGGACTTCAACTCCCAGAATTCCTCAGCCGCTTTAAGACTTGTGGACTTCAACTCCCAGAATTCCTCAGCCGCTTTAGGACTTGTGGACTTCAACTCCCAGAATTCCTCAGTTGTTTTAAGACTTGTGGACTTCAACTCCCAGAATTCCTCAGTCGCTTTAAGCCTTGTTGACCCCAACTCCCAGAATTCCTTAGTCACTTTTAAGCCTTGTGGACTTCAACTCCCAGAATTCCTCAGTCGCTTTAAGCCTTGTGGACCCCAACTCCCAGAATTCCTCAGCCGCTTTAGGACTTGTGGACTTCAACTCCCAGAATTCCTCAGCCGCTTTAGGACTTGTGGACTTCAACTCCCAGAATTCCTCAGCCGCTTTAGGACTTGTGGACTTCAACTCCCAGAATTCCTCAGTCGCTTTAGAACTTGTGGACTTGAACTCCCAGAATTCCTCAGCCACTTTAAGTCCTAAAGTAACAGGCATTGTGGGAATTGAAGTCCACAAGTCTTAAAGTAGCTGAGGAATTCTGGGAGTTCAAGTCCACAAGTCTTAAAAGTTGCCACATTTGGAGACCTCTGGTCCAGACCTTCCAGTTCCTGCAACCATCATATGTTTTATCCTGCAGCCCCCCTGGAACTTCAAACCCCTCATATTTGGGGTTCTGTACCTTTGCACTGAAATTCAGCACCACAACAACAAAAATCAGCTTTTTCCCCCACCCGAATATTTGCTGAAGGCCAGTCCGCTCATCCTTACCGGAAACCCGATAGATTTGGTAGCTCTTAAGCATGGAGGATGTTGAGTTCGGATCTTGTTCTGGGTGCTTCTGTCCTACAAATATTGTACTCGTTGGTGGATCCCTCAAGAGAGTAGACCTCTTTGAGAAGAGGTAGCTTGGTCTATCATGAAGAATGACTTGGCTTGGGGACGGGGGAATTTCCCCATCGTATCAAAGAAAACCAAGATGGCGGCTGCAATCACGAGATCAAATCTTTGTCTAATGTAGGTAATAGTAACCATTCATTTAGTGACCATTCCAAAGTTACAACGGCAAGAATAAAAAGTGATGGCTAACCTTTTTGCCATTGCGTGCCAGGAGCGGGGGGGAGGGGGTCGCACGCGTCCATGCCCACACCCATAATTTTATGCGCCCTGCTCCTGCGCATGTACGCACAACCCCTCCCACCCGCCCACCCCGCTCCTGGCACGTGATGGCATGGTAGGCCCATTTTTTGCTCCCCCCAGCCTCCAGAGCCTTTCTAGGAGTCTGGGGAGGGCAAAAACAGCCTTCCCCACCCTCCCGGAGGCCCTCCAAAGGCCGGAAATGGCCCGTTTGCCAACTTCCGGTCGCACCAGAAGTTGGCAAACGGGCTGTTTTTGGCCTCCAGTGGGGTGAGGAAGGCTGTTTCCGCCCACCCCAGACTCCTAGAAAGGCCCTGGAGGCTGGGGAGAGAGAAAAACGAGCCTTCCCCACCACCCCCTGAGGCCCTCCGGAGGCAGGAAACAGCCTGTTTCCGTATTTCTGGTGGGCCCAGAAGGCCCGAAAATCAACTGGCCGGCATGCGCATGCACGCTGGAGATGAGCCAACTGGAAAATTAAGCCCTACCCCCCAAAATAAGCCCCAGTTAAGATTGTCAGTCGGATGTATTTAGTACCGTATTTCCCCCCCAAAAAAATAAGACCTAACCGGAAAATAAGCCCTAATGTGTCTTTTGGAGCAAAAATTAATATAAGACTCGGTCTTATTTTCGGGGAAACACGGTACTTAACGACCATTGCCGTATCCCAAAGTCACGTGATCCCCTTTTGCGACCATCCGGCAAGCCAAATCGACGAGGAAGCCCAATTCACCAAACAACCTTACCAGCTGCGGTGATTCACTTAACCACGGGGTGAAGAATGCTCATAAAACGGGGCAAAAACTCACTTCCCAGATGTCTCGCCGAACGACAGAAATTTGGGGCTCTCTACGGTGGGTCGTAAATTGAGGGCTTACCTGTAAAGAGATGGGGATTATGGGATTTTTGGGGGGACACCTCTAGGCTGGGAGAAACAACAACTTCCACATTTTTCTGGACTAAAGGTTTAAAATGGTAAAGAATGATAATACCGGTATCAGGAGAACCAAACCAGCAGGAGAACTAAATTCAGCCGGTTCGGGCGAATCAGTGGAAATTGCAGATGGGCCTGTCCACTCGCTCCGGCGGTATGCTGTTCTATTTAGCCACGTTTTTGAGGCGGGGCGCACGTGCAGAAGGCCGGTGCATGCGCGGAAGGCCAGATACATGGCCGGAAGGTGCATGTGTGAAGCGAACGTGCGCGCGCAGGCCGAACTGGTGGTAAAAATACGTGAAATTCACCTCTGAGGAGAACATCTATTCGTGGTTACTTCAACTTCAAAGTCTTAAGTCGCCTCAAGACGAAGAACGGAGCCTGGTTCCAGCCTGAAGCCTCAAATCGAGTTCTTCTCACACAACAACCATTTGTGTAATTGTGGTTTGTGAACTCCGGGACAGTGGCGTCGGCGAGATTTCTCTTGTGGGTAACCGCCCGGAGTGTCTTTTTAAGCTCGTTCCATGATTTCCAATCGCGCCGGCTTGCGAAACAGCTCCACGACTCGGATCATTTACTGCCGGTTTTGCACCATGTTTTAAAAATGAAGTACGTTCTGTCGCAACCCGATGCGGATTTCGCCATCGCGCGTCCATAATGGCACCGTTTTGTAATTTTAAGGGCAGCCAGGGTTCTTAATATTTTAGGGTGTTTGCGGTGTTTTTTTTCCCCCGTTTCGGATGTGTTTCGGAGAGGACTAGACTTTTAAATAAGCGGACAAGAAAATTACTTTTATATATTTTTGAAATAAAAAAAAATGTGCCTTAGATCTAAAACGGTGTGATTTTGTCCTTTTTTTTTTTTTGCGGGCCAATTTAAAAAGTCCACGGCGCGGCTTATTGAAAAGGATGAAGGCTATTGCTTAGCGCATTGTAAGCCGCCCTGAGTCTCCGGAGAAGGGCGGCATATAAATCAAATTTAAAAAAAGAAAAAAGTGCTGGAGGAAAAATGAACCGATAACTTTTGGATATGGAAGCTGGAGATTTGGATTTCGAAGCTGGATTTAAAGCAAACCGCTCCCCTCCCTTCCTCCAGATTTTAGGGTATTTCTATAAGGGAAATGCTGGTTGCACAGAGGGTTGGACTAGATGACCTCAAAGGTCCCTTCCAATTTTGCAATTCTGTAACGGTCTCCTGCTGGAGCAGGGGGTTGGGCTAGATGACCTCCCAGGTCCCTTCCGACGTACGCCTAACCTCAACTTTTTACTTTTACGTAATAGCATAAACTAGCCATTTCTATAATAACAAACCTATCTAATCGGTAAAACCCAGAATCAAAGTTTCTTTCTTTTTTTTTTTTCCACCCCGAGCACAAAGTCCAGAAACGGTTTCCAAGTCGAAACAAAAGTAATTGTGTGCGGGTTCACCCTCTCTGCTCATTCCATCCATTTTTGCAGCCGTTGGGAACCACCAGGGTCCTTCCAAATGTCTAATCTATCTTCTCCAAACCAAGCTGAGATGGTTGCCGCCTGAATTTCTCAAACCGGCTTCCTGGAAATTTGCCAAAGAGGATTGAACTGGGCCTTCGATAAATCCTTTTAAAAATGTGAATTATTATCAGTAGGAGGCAGATTCAAAACCCGATTCGTCTCGGCATTGGAGTAGTGATGAGCTGTCTGCTGAAATAAAGCCACGTCATGACACACACACACACACACACACGCTTGAAAGTAAATCAGGACACCTGTAATTGTGGCGTCTTGTCTGACAAGACTGCTTATTTCACAGGAAATGTGCAGGTGTAAAGCCTGTAACCATGCTGGGCAGTTAGAAAGCTGATAAAAGCAACCAAGAGTTAAGCAACTTGCAGGCCTCAGCTAAAAGTTAGGACTAGAGATGGCCTGCAGCAAATAGAATGTGTATTAGATAACTCGTGGAGCAGAGGTGGTATTCAGCCGGTTCGGACTGGTTCAGGTGAACTGCTTGCGGTGACTGCAGTTGGGCCCACCCACACGCCCCGGTATAATGCCGTCGTATTTAGCCACGTTTTTGAGGCTGGGAGCACGCGCGGAAAGCGCACATGTGAAGCGAGCGTGCGCACACGCGGCAAACCGGTGGAAAGAATATGTGAAACCCACCGCTGTCCTGGAGCATCCATTAGCCAAGGCCAGGAGTCTGCAACCTTAAAACACTCAAAAGAGCCATTTGGACCCGTTTCCCACAGAAAAGAAAACACCGGGAGCCACAAAACCCTTCCCGGGCCTGACAATTTCTTGAGCGGCCACAAAACTAGCCTCTGTAGTTGAATTAAACGTTCTGATTTCTTCTGAAACTATTTTCACAGGAAGGGTTTTGTGGCTCCCGGTGTTTTCTTTTCTGTGGGAAACGGGTCCAAATGGCTCTTTTGAGTGATTTAAGGTTGCAGACCTCTGGGATAGGAGACCATCAGGAAATCTCAGGGAGGATGAAAGGATGTCCCGGAGCGAGACAGTGACCAACCCCCCCCTCCCCAAAGTTGGTCCGTCCATAAAAGCACTCTCAAAATACGAATTATAATCCTCTTCACCTCGCAAACAAAATCTGCACCCTGTCTTTTGAGTTCAAAGGAGACGGCGAATATTATTATTATGATTTTTTAAAATTGCAGACTATCCCCTCAGAGGATGAAAATGTTCCCGGGAGGGGAGAGAAAAAGGAAGGTCGACAATTAAATTTAAAATAAAATAAAATAAAATAGGTCAAAGTCTTGCAAATGCGTCGGACGACGGTAGCACCTGGAGGGCTCTGGTTATACCCTCTGCGGTCTCCAGGTGGCGCAATTGCTCTCTTCTGCCTGAGCATCCCTCTGCGGTATCTGCTAGGAATTTTTCTCGTCTTTTTGGAGGGCGTACCAATCCCTAGGGATGGGAGGGGGGCGGGAATGTTGAGATTGGATCAGTCCAATAGGCCAGATTGCTGGGGGACGACGACGACATGATAGCAGTATTCCAGTATTTGAGGGGCTGCCCCATAGACGAGGGGATCAACCTTATGGAATCATGGAATGCCTATTTTCTCCAAAACCCCTGAAGGCAGGACAAAAAAGCAACAGATGGAAACGAATCGAGGAGAGAAGCAACCTGGAAGGAAGGAGAAACTTCCTGACAGTGAGGACAATTCACCAGTGGAACAGCTCGCCACCAGAAGTTGTGGGTGCTTCATCACGGGGGCAGGGGTGGGTGGGTTTAAGAAGAGATTGGACAGTCACTTGGGTGAAATTGTCTAGGACAGGACAGGGTCTGCAACTTTAAACACTCAAAGAGCCATTTGGACCCGTTTCCCACAGAAAAGAAAACACCGGGAGCCACAAAACCTGCGTGGGCGTGGCCAACTTGACATCACTCACTTCTACCAGTCACATGACACCCCCCTAGCCACGCCTACCCAGCTGGTCATTAGGGCAGAGAACTGGTTGTTTAAAAACACCGGGAATCACAAAATCCTTTTGACATCTCTCCGTCCCCCCTCTCTCTCACTCTCTGTCCCCCCTTCTCTCTCTCTGTATCTCTCCCCCCTTCTCTCTCTCTGTATCTCTCTCTCCCACTCTCTCTGTATCTTTCTGTCTCTTCCCTAGCCGCTTCTCCATCCCCCGCCGTCGCCCTTACCCAGGAGTGGGTTCTAACCGGCTTTACTACACAGTTCTCTTTGTGCGTGCACTTTGCGCGCGATCGCCTCTTCGGTCGCGCGCTTTGCGCAAGCGTGTTGCGAAACTGCCCAGCTGAGTGGATTGCCGCACCTCTCAGCTGGGCGAAACAAGAAGAAATATAAGGTCGGAATAACGCGGGGGCAGGCGGGAGGGCCCAGCTCCCGAAGAAAGAGAACCGGTTCGGTGACGTAATAGCATCACCGCTACCGGTTCGGCCGAACCGGGCCGAACCGGGAGCAACTCACTACTGCCCTTACTTTCTCAGGCCAGGCCAGGCAAGGAGTGACTGGGAGGGGAGGGAGAGGGACGGGACCAGCCAGTGGTGGGATCACTTGACATGGAGCCACAGCATAGGGCCCAAAGAGCCACATGTGGCTCCAGAGCCGCAGGTTGCTGACACCTAGTATAAGACATCTTGCCTGAGCAGGAGGTTGGACTAGAAGACCTCCGAAGTCCCTTCCAGCTCTATTCGGACACCGAAAAACCCCAAGCTGAATCTCTGAAAAAGCAGAGCTCAGGTTCCCAAACTCTTGAGTGATTTTTGACCTGCAAAAAATAAATAAATAAATAAATAAAATATCAAAACATTTTCAAAGTTAAATCTAATTGCTCCCCAAATAGGTTTGGAAAAGGTCCACGGGGCTTTGATCTCCCAGCCCAAAAGCCAGGGGCACTGACCTGATGGAGTGCCTCGCCTGGATGATGGGTAGGTTGCTTCTCTGGAAGGGTACCAAGAAGGTCAGTCTGATTTAGGTCAGTTGAATTACAGAGCTGGCCTTCCCCTCATCTCTGTCCACACCTGTTTTTGGTGCCAGTCTGGCTCGTGTTTGTGGCTCGCTAAAGGATGGGATAGAAGAGGGTGAAATCTCTAAAACTGGGGTCTTGGAGAGCAGCAAGAATGGAATGGAATGGAATGGAATGGAATGGAATGGAATGGAATGGAATAGAATAGAATAGAATAGAATAGAATAGAATAGAATAGAATAGAATAGAATAGAATAGAATAGCGGTAGAAAATACGGAATGGAATAGAATGGAATAGAATAGAATATGGAATAGAATGGAATGGAATGGAACGGAACGGAACAGAACGGAACGGAACAGAACAGAACAACAGAACAGAACAGAACAGAACAGAATAGCGGTAGAAAATACGGAGAGGAGAGGAGAAGAGAAGAGAGAATTCAGAATTCAAATCAAATAGAATAGAGTTTAGAATAGAATAGAGAATAGAATTCAGAATTCGAGCAGAGCAGAACAGAACAGAATAGAGAAATAATAGAATGGAAGGGGAGGGGAGGGGAGGGGAGGAGGAGAGGAGAGGATTCAGAATTCAAAGCAAATAGAATAGAATTTAGAATAGAATAGAGAATAGAATAGAAAATAGAGAATAGAATAGAATTCAGAATTTGAATGGAATAGAACAGAATAGAATAGAATAAAGAGAAGAGAAGATAGAGAAGAGAAGAAAAAATAGAAGGGAACAGAATTGAGAATAGAATAGAATAGAATAATTTTTACAAATAAGTCATTTGTAAAAATAATACAGACGGTCCTTGAATTATGACTACAATTGCATAGAATGTGAAGGAGGTGTGTTTGTGTTTTACTTTTATAGTTATCACGTACACCGAAGATGGCATTTAATGTCGTTGTGCAAGGTGCAACGACAATAAAGTAACATAAAGTAAACAATTAAGCCCAACTTTTATGTCGCTAAGGGAAAAACATTCCTTAAGGGAGTCCGCCCCCATTTGACCACCATTCTTGCCCCCCCCGCCCCCGTCGTTTAGTGAACCGCTGGAGTTGTTAAAGGCGTCACACGGTCGTTAAGTGGCCTCCCCTGGACGTTGCTGGTCGGACACCGGCGTCCGTCATAAATCCGAAACCGCTCGCCAAGCAACTGAGCTTTTGATGTTCGGGAGGTTGCCAAACGGTCGCGAGCGTGAAAGAAAACCCGCCCGTCGTAACTTTCGGCCCGTCAACAAAACGGTTGTAAAGCCGAGGCGAGATAGCAAGAAACGGATCAAGGAAAAAAGAAGGAAGGAACGAATTGTGGTTCGTGCGATTAGGAGTGGAAAATTCCTTTGGAAAACAAATCCGAGAATGTAGACCTTCGGCCGCTTCCAAATCAGGGGAAAACCCATCGCCTTCCTTGCCCGAGGCGTGGGAGACGTGGCTGTCATTTATCCGTGGCAGGTGTCTGTGGCGTGTGAAACCTCCCTTGGGGAGGAGCCGCTCGGCATGTCCCAGCCCGTCCGTGGCACCGGCTCACCACAATCCTTCCTTGCCCGGCTGCGTTCTGAGCTCGCTCTTCCCCGGCTTCCCAAATGGCGACCTACAAAGTCTCGGTGGGCACCGGTGACATGATTTTAGCCGGCACCTACAGCACCATCTCCATCACCCTGGTGGGCCAACGGGCCGAAAGCGCCAAGCAGCGTCTGGACAAACTGGGGAAAGATTTCGTCCCCGGAGCTGTGAGTATTTTGGAGAGGGATTCGAAAGGGGGGTTCTGCCATGGGGGGGGGGTGTTATTTTTTTGGGGTCCTTGCGGCTCTCTTGAGCGGGTTGGTTTTCCTCGCGGACGTCTCGTGACCAGACTAGGGAACAACATCAGGGCCGGGAGGGAGTATGGGGTGTGTGTGTGGAGAAGGAGAAGGAGGAGAACAGTGGGGTCCTTGGTGCTCCCTGAGATTAGTTGTTTTCTTTGCAGACGTTTCGTGAGCAGAATAGGGAACAGCATCAGGGCAAGAAGGGAGTATGGGGTGTGTGGAGAGGAGGAGGAGAAGTGGGAGAGGGAGGGAGGGGGGAGGAGAAGGAAGAAGAAGAAGAAGAAGAAGAAGAAGAAGAAGAAGAAGAAGAAGAAGAAGGAGGAGGAGGAGGAGGAGGAGGAGGAGGAGGAGGAGGAGGAGGAGGAAAAAAGGAGGAGAAGAAGAAGAAGAAAAGGAGGAGAAGGAGAAGAAGGTGGAAGAAGAGGGGGAGGGGGAGGGGGAGGAGGAGGAGGAGGAGGAGGAGGAGGAGAAAAGAAGAAGAAGAAGAAGAAGAAGAAGAAGAAGAAGAAGAAGAAGAAGAAGAAGAAGAAAAGGAGGAGAAGGAGGAGGAGAAGAAGAAGAAAAGGAGGAAGAGAAGGAGAAGAAGGTGGAAGAAGAAGAAGAGGGGGAGGGGGAGGAGGAGGAGAAGAAGAAAAGGAGGAGGAGGAGGAGAAGAAGGAGGAAGAAGAAGAAGAAGAAAAGGAGGAGGAGAAGGAGAAGAAGAAGAAGAAAAGGAGAAGAAGGAGGAGGAGGAGGAGGAGGAGAAGTACTACTACTACTACTACTACTACTACTACTACTACTACTACTGTGGGGTCCTGGGTGCTCTGAGCTTGGTAGTTTTCTTGCAGACGTTTCGGGACCCAACTAGGTAACATCATCAGTGTTAGAAGGGTGTGTGGGGTTTGCTCTCGGTTTATATTGAGCCGTGGTGGCGCAATGGTTAGAGTGCAGTACTTGCAGGCTACTTCTACTGACTTCCGGCTGCCTGCAATTTGGCAGTTCGAATCCCACCAGGCTCAAGCCTTCCGTCCTTCCATCCGAGGTCGGTAAAACGAGGACCCGGATTGTTGGCGGGGGGGGGGGCAAGAATCTGATTCTGTAAACCGCTTAGAGCGGGCCGTAAAAGCCCGGTCAGGCGGTATATACTTCTAAGGGTTATTGCTATTGCTATATACAAGTGGATTGTTTGACTGGGCTTTTCTTAATTGTATGATGGTTCGTCTGAACTGGTAGCGGCAAACCACTTGTATATATACAGAGAGCAAACCCTTCTTCCTTCTAGAGCTGATGATGCCACCTAGATGGGTCATGAAACGTCTTCAAGAAAACAACCAAAGCCAAAGACCACCAAGGACCCCACAGTCCTCCTCCTCCTCCTCTTCCTCCTCCTCCCCCCCCCATCTTCCTTCCTCCACTCCTCAAACCCTTCCTCCCTTCTAGCACTGACGATGTTACCTACTTGGGTCATGAAACAAAACAATCAAAGCCAGAGAGCCCCAAGGACCCCACAGTCCTCCTCCTCCTTTCCACAAACCCCCCTCCCTTCTAGCACTGATGGCGTTCCCTAGCTGGGTCATGAGACGCCTGCGAGAAAATCACACAGCTCAGGGAGCACCCAAGACCTCCCAGCTCAGCCGTGAGCCGGAGAGAGATTCTCTCCTATAATTAGAGAGAGGAAATTGGCCAATTTTTTTTGGGTGGGAGCCTTGTAATTTCCCGATGCTTATTAAAAGCTGTTAAATCTTCCCGGGGGTGGGAGGCAGATTACCGGAGAAGAAAAGCTTCTGATTTTATTAAGAGGGGGAGGGAAATCTGCATGTCGTCTGCTCTCTTATGCGGGGATCTTTAAGGCTCGGCTAAGTTAGGCTTCTCTGCAACCATCTCAGCTGTTTTGTACGAGGCTCAGCGAGGCCGTTGGGTGGTATGGGGAAGGCAGGCGGGTAGAAAGTGGGAGATTTGGGAATTCTAGTCCCGCCTTGGGCATGAAGCTGGGTGGTCTTGGGCCAGCCCCCTTCTCTCAGCCCTAGAAATGTCAAAGGAAGGAAGGAAGGAAGGAAGGAAGGAAGGAAGGAAGGGAGGGAGGGAGGGAGGGAGGGAGGGAGGGAGGGAGGAAGGATCAGGGAGGAAGGGAGGAGGGAGGGAGAGAGGAATGAAAGGAAGGGAGGGAGGGAGGGAGGATGGAAGGGAGGGAGGAAGGAAGAATGAATCAGAGGAAGGAGGGAGGGAGGAAGGAGGGAGGAAGTAAAGGAGGGAGGGAGGGGGAAGGGAGAGGGAGGGAGGATGGAAGGGAGGAAGGAAGGAAGAATGAATCAGAGAGGAAGGAAGAAGGGAGGAGGGAGGAAGGAGGGAGGGAGAGAGAGGAAGAAAAGAAGGAAGGAAGGAAGGGGAAAGGGAGAGAGGGAGGAAGGAAGGAGGAATGAGTCAGAGAGGAAGGAAGGAAGGATGAATCAGAGAGGAAGGAGGGAGGGAGAGAGGAAGGAAAGAAGGGAGGGAAGGAGGGGGAGGGAGGAAGGAGGAATGAATCTGAGAGGAAGGAGGGAGGAGGGAGGGAGAGAGGAAGGGAGAGAGGGAGAGAGGGGAGAGGGAGGAAGGAGGGAGGGAGGAATCAGGGAGGAAGGGAGAAAGGATGGAAGGGAGGAAGGAAGGAAGAACGAGTCAGAGAGGAAGGAGGGGGGAGGGAGGGAGCGAGGGAGGGATAGAGGAAGGAAGGAAGGAGAGAGAGGAAGAAATGGAAGGAAGGAAGGAGGGAGAAAGGGAGAGAGGGAGAGAGGAAAGAGGAATGAATCAGAGAGGAAGGAGAGAAGGAAGGAAGGAAGGAAGGAAGGAAGGAAGGAAGGAAGGAAGGAAGGAAGGAAGGAAGGAAGGAAGGAAGGCCTTAAAAGCCCAGCTTCGTACACAAACACACTCACACACACACAATCTCTTCTTGGAAAGCCTCCAGCAATGGAGAGCACCCCACGACATCCAGTGGCAAGCTGTTCCGCTGGCTAATAGCTTTCGCGGCTCGGAAGTTTCTCCTTCATCCCAGACCGATCTCAGATCTCTTTCTCCGGTTTAGCCTAATCCGGTTTTGTCTCCAGGTGGACGAATACGAGGTGCCCTGCGAGCAGGACCTGGGACCCATCGTGCTGATCCGCCTTCACAAGGAGCCCTACCTCTTCTTCCCCAAGGACAACTGGTTCTGCAACTACGTCCAGGTGAAGACGCCTCGGGGGGAGACCTACCACTTCCCCTCCTACCAGTGGCTGGAGGGCTACTGCACCCTGACTCTGCGCGAAGGGACAGGTAGGACAATTTTGGACTCCTTCTCCTCCTCCTCCTCCTCTTCCCCTCCACACACACACACCTGGGAGGGAGGCAGTGGTGAAATCTAAAATTGGTTACTACCGGTTCTGTGGGCGTGACTTGGTGGGGGAGGGGGTGATAATGTGACTGGGTGGGCGTGGCCAATTTTTATTTTTTAACTTTTAAAACTCAGCTGGGATCGTCAGAGGCTTTTAAAAGAAAAAAAAGCCTCTGCCGATCAGGCAACTCGGCTGGGATCATCGGAGGCTTTTAAAAGAAAAAAAAACCTCTGCCGATCAGGCAACTCAGCTGGGATAGTCGGAGGCTTTTAAAAGAAAAAAAAGCCTCTGCCGATCAGGCAACTCGGCTGGGATCGTCGGAGGTTTTTAAAAGAAAAAAAAACCTCTGCCGATCAGGCAACTCAGCTGGGATAGTCGGAGGCTTTTAAAAGAAAAAAAAACCTCTGCCGATCAGGCAACTCAGCTGGGATCATCGGAGGCTTTTAAAAGAAAAAAAAACCTCTGCCGATCAGGCAACTCAGCTGGGATCATCGGAGGCTTTTAAAAGAAAAAAAAGCCTCTGCCGATCAGGCAACTCAGCTGGGATCGTCGGAGGCTTTTAAAAGAAAAAAAAGCCTCTGCCGATCAGGCAACTCAGCTGGGATCGTCGGAGGCTTTTAAAAGAAAAAAAAGCCTCTGCCGATCAGGCAACTCAGCAACTCTTCAGAGGCTGTAGAAAAAATGCTTTTAAAAGCCTCTGACGATCCCCGCTGAGCCAAGCGATCATCAGAGGCTTTTTTTATTTTTACTTTTAAAAGCATTTTTTCAGCCAAAGAGGTTGTAGAAAAAATGTTTTTAAAAGTAAAAAAAAAAAGCCTCTGATGATTGTGCAACTCAGTTGGGCAATGGGGAGGTGGGGCAGGGATTTTTGGTACCGGTTCTCCGAACCACCTGCCTCCATCGCTACCGGATCAGGCGATCCGGTCCAAACCGGAAACATTTCACCCCTGGAGGGAGGGGAGAAGGCAGGTGAGCCAGCCCCTCGGCCCCAGACCCAGCTGGGTGGGGGGGTGGTTCTGGAGAAGGGTCTTCAAGATACGGCCGAAGATGGCATGGTATACGGGTTAAGGTGCTTGCCTCGACACCAGGAGACTAGTGAGTTCTAGTTCCGCCTTAGCTATTCAAAGCCAGCTCAATGGCTTTGGGCCAATCACCAGGAGATGGGGAGTTCTAGTCCCACCTTAGGTATGAAAGCCGGCTAGGTAACTTTGGGCCAATCACCAGGAGATGGGGAGTTCTAGCTCTGCCCTAGGCATGAAAGGTGGCTGGATAACTTTGGATCAATCACCAGGAGACTGTGAATTCTAGTCCCGCCTTAGGTATGAAAGCCGGCTGGGTGACTTTGGCCAATCACCAGGAGATGGGGAGTTGTAGTTCCATCTTAGCCATTAAAAGCCAGTTAAATGACTTTGGGCCAATCACCAGGAGACAGTGAGTTCTAGTCCCGCCTTAGGTATGAAAGGTGGCTGGGTGACTTCGGCCAATCACCAGGAGATGGGGAGTTGTAGTCCTGCCTTAGGCATGTAAGCCAGCTGGGTGATTCTGGAGCCAATCACCAGGCGACGGTGAGTTCTAGTCCTGCCTTAGCTATGAAAGCCGACTAGATAACTTTAGGCCAATCACCAGGAGACTGTGAGTTCTAGTCCCGCCTTAGGCTTGAAAGGTGGCTGGGTGACTTTAGGCCAATCACCAGGAGATGGGGAGTTGTAGTTCTGCCTTAGCCATTAAAAGCCAGCTAAATGACTTTGGGCCAATCACCAGGAGACTGTGAGTTCTAGTCCTGCCTTAGGCATGTAAACCAGCTGGGTGATTCTGGAGCCAATCACCAGGCGACGGTGAGTTCTAGTCCTGCCTTAGCTATGAAAGCTGACTAGATAACTTTAGGCCAATCACCAGGAGACTGTGAGTTCTAGTCCCGCCTTAGGCACGAAAGCCTGCAAGGCGACTTTGGGCCAGTCCCTTCCTCTCAGCCCACCCCACCTCACAGGGTTGTCGTTGTGGGGAAAACAGGAGGAAGACAGATTATTCGATGAAGGGCCCCACCCCACCCCGATGTATGGTATTGCAATAACCAGCCTCCCCAGCACCCTTGCTGGCTGGGGATTAGCTATATCCGGTACCTCCGGGTGCCAGGCCGGAGATACGTGGGATTAAAAGATCCGGTGAAACGGTGCCTCTGAGCATGCAAAGAATTTCCAGCACTCAACAGCCTCCTTGGTTCATTAGGGAAAGCTGAGCTCCCAGGCAACAAGGTGTCCCGTGTTTGGGGGGGGGCGACTTCCCCACTCTGACCCCCCCCCCCCAAACCGGCCTTCGGTTCTCTTTTTTCCTGCAGCCAAAACGATCGAAGACGATGCAGGGAGCCCCACTCTGTTGGCTCATCGCAAGAAAGAGCTGGCCACAAAGCAGGAAAGCTACGGGTGAGTCGAGCAAAGCCCCCCCCCACTCTGCCCCCCTTCTCTCTCTTCAGGGACTCACCGGGAGCCCCAAAGCAGGGGTGAAATGTAAAATTTGTCACTACCGGTTCTGTGGGCGTGGCTTGGTGGGCGGGGGTAATGTGACTGGGTGGGCGTGGCCAATTTTTCTTAAAAAATAAAACTTTTCAAAGCATTTTTTCTAATGCTTTGAAAAGCCTCTCTGACGATCAGGCAACTCAGCTGGGATCGTCAGAGAGACCTTTTTTAAAAATGCTTTGAAAAGCCTCTCTGCCGATCAGGCAACTCATCTGGGATCGTCAGAGAGGCTTTTTTAAAAATGCTTTGAAAAGCCTCTCTGCCGATCAGGCAATTCAGCTGGGATCGTCAGAGAGGCTTTTTAAAAAATGCCTCTCTGCCGATCAGGCAACTCAGCTGGGATCGTCAGAGAGGCTTTTAAAAAATGCTTTGAAAAGCCTCTCTGCTGATCAGGCAACTCAGCTGGGATCGTCAGAGAGGCTTTTAAAAAAATGCCTCTCTGCCATCAGGCAACTCAGCTGGGATCGTCAGAGAGGCTTTTAAAAAAATGCCTCTCTGCCGATCAGGCAACTCAGCTGGGATCGTCAGAGAGGCTTTTTAAAAAATGCCTCTCTGCCGATCAGGCAACTCAGCTGGGATCGTCAGAGAGGCTTTTTAAAAAATGCCTCTCTGCCATCAGGCAACTCAGCTGGGATCGTCAGAGAGGCTTTTTAAAAAATGCCTCTCTGCCGATCAGGCAACTCAGCTGGGATCGGCAGAGAGGCTTTTTAAAAAATGCTTTGAAAAGCCTCTCTGCCGATCAGGCAACTCAGCTGGGATCGTCAGAGAGGCTTTTTAAAAAATGCCTCTCTGCTGATCAGGCAACTCAGCTGGGATCGTCAGAGAGGCTTTTTAAAAAATGCCTCTCTGCCATCAGGCAACTCAGCTGGGATCGTCAGAGAGGCTTTTAAAAAATGCCCCTCTGCCGATCAGGCAACTCAGCTGGGATCGTCAGAGAGGCTTTTTAAAAAATGCCTCTCTGCCATCAGGCAACTCAGCTGGGATCGTCAGAGAGGCTTTTTAAAAAATGCCTCTCTGCCATCAGGCAACTCAGCTGGGATCGTCAGAGAGGCTTTTTAAAAAATGCCTCTCTGCCATCAGGCAACTCAGCTGGGATCATCAGAGAGGCTTTTTAAAAAATGCCTCTCTGCCATCAGGCAACTCAGCTGGGATCGTCAGAGAGGCTTTTAAAAAAATGCCTCTCTGCCATCAGGCAACTCAGCTGGGATCGTCAGAGAGGCTTTTTAAAAAATGCCTCTCTGCCATCAGGCAACTCAGCTGGGATCGGCAGAGAGGCTTTTAAAAAAATGCCTCTCTGCCGATCAGGCAACTCAGCTGGGATCGTCAGAGAGGCTTTTTAAAAAATGCCTCTCTGCCGATCAGGCAACTCAGCTGGGATCGTCAGAGAGGCTTTTTAAAAAATGCCTCTCTGCCATCAGGCAACTCAGCTGGGATCGTCAGAGAGGCTTTTTAAAAAATGCCTCTCTGCCGATCAGGCAACTCAGCTGGGATCGTCAGAGAGGCTTTTTAAAAAATGCCTCTCTGCCGATCAGGCAACTCAGCTGGGATCGTCAGAGAGGCTTTTTAAAAAATGCCTCTCTGCCGATCAGGCAACTCAGCTGGGATCGTCAGAGAGGCTTTTTAAAAAATGCCTCTCTGCCGATCAGGCAACTCAGCTGGGATCGTCAGAGAGGCTTTTTAAAAAATGCCTCTCTGCCGATCAGGCAACTCAGCTGGGATCGGCAGAGAGGCTTTTTAAAAAATGCTTTGAAAAGCCTCTCTGCCGATCAGGCAACTCAGCTGGGATCGTCAGAGAGGCTTTTTAAAAAATGCCTCTCTGCCGATCAGGCAACTCAGCTGGGATCGTCAGAGAGGCTTTTTAAAAAATGCCTCTCTGCCATCAGGCAACTCAGCTGGGATCGTCAGAGAGGCTTTTAAAAAATGCCCCTCTGCCGATCAGGCAACTCAGCTGGGATCGTCAGAGAGGCTTTTTAAAAAATGCCTCTCTGCCATCAGGCAACTCAGCTGGGATCGTCAGAGAGGCTTTTTAAAAAATGCCTCTCTGCCATCAGGCAACTCAGCTGGGATCATCAGAGAGGCTTTTTAAAAAATGCCTCTCTGCCATCAGGCAACTCAGCTGGGATCGTCAGAGAGGCTTTTTAAAAAATGCCTCTCTGCCATCAGGCAACTCAGCTGGGATCATCAGAGAGGCTTTTTAAAAAATGCCTCTCTGCCATCAGGCAACTCAGCTGGGATCGTCAGAGAGGCTTTTAAAAAAATGCCTCTCTGCCATCAGGCAACTCAGCTGGGATCGGCAGAGAGACCTTTTTAAAAATGCTTTGTGCATTTCCGTCTCCTGCCTGGTGCCCAAGCCCCGCTGTCCTTTTGGACTCCAACTCCCATAATTCCCATGCACCGACGACCTTGCAACCCAGCCCCCGTGGAGGGCGCCAGGTTGGGGAAGAACGCGACGCGCAATTCACCTCCGACGCATAACCTTCTTCGCCTATTGCATCATGTAGCCAGGAGTTCCATAGTCTCTTTTGTGTGTATGTGTGTCTGTTTAAAAAAAAAAAAAAAAATCTTTGGGCCTGGATTTTCTCACCACAGCTGGAAGAACTACGCTCCGGGCTGGCCCAGGTGCGTGGATGCCCACACCACCGATGACCTGCATTCGAATTCAAAGTATGCGCTCAGCAAAACCACCGTCTTTGCCGTTCGCACCCTCAAGTCGTGAGTAACGGACGTTTGTGGGTCGGGATCTGGGTTTTTAGCTTCGGCAGAACAAGAATGAGAGAGCTGGGAGGGACCTTGGAGGTCTTCTAGACTCACCCTCTGCTCGAGCGGGAGAGCCAATAGCATTTCAGACAAATGGCGGTCCAGTTTTCAGTTCCCCACAACTTCTAGTGGCAAGGCGTTCCACTGGTTAATTGTTCTAGGAGGTCAGCATTTGAGGTCTCTCTTTCACTCCTAGTAAAACAGAGAGAGGATAACGTATGTTGGAAATGCAGAAGATCCTGATTGGGAGATGTACCTTGAGGGCATCTAATCTGACCCTCCGCCAAGCGCACGCTAAGTTCAAAACCAAGGGAATTTTTCACCACCTTGGAGGAAATTTGCCATTTAAATTCAATAATAAGGTTACGATTCCAGGGAGGCTGTCGCAGCGATGTCCGGCCTTAGCAACTTTGAAGATGGGGAGTGGGGGGCCTTCAACTCCCAGAATCTCCCCCCCCCCCACCAGCTCACCTGTCCTTGTCCTCGTCCTCGCAGGGAGATTGAACTGAGGCTGAAGGGCTTCTCGGACCTGGTGGAATCGTGGGAGAGTCTGGATGATCTCCGCAAAATCTTTTGGTTTCACAAAACTCCCGTCACAGGTGGGTCTCCCTTTTGCCAAGCGGTCCAGAAACAAGATAGCACAGATGATGGGAGGGAGAGGGAGGGAGGGAGGGACGGAGGGAGGGAGGGAGGGAGACAGAGAGAGATGATAGGCAGACAGGCAGACAGGCAGGCAGACAGATAGATATGATGGATGGATGGATGGATGGATGGATGGATGGATGGATGGATGGATGGAGAGATAGAGATGATGGATGGATGGGTGCGTGGAGATAGATAGATAAGGGATGGATGGAAAGATAGAGATGATGGGTGGATGGATAAAGAGAGATAGATATGATGGATGGATGGATGGAGAGAGATGATGGATGGATGGATGGATGAATGGATGGGTGGGTGGATGGAGATAGATAGAAAAGATGGATGGATGGATAGAGAAATAGATATGATGGATGGAGAGATAGAGATGGTGGATGGATGGTTGGATGGGTGGGTGGGTGGATGGAGATAGATAGATAGATAAGGGATGGATGGAGAGAGATGATGGATGGGTGGATGGATGGATGGATAGAGAAATAGATATGATGGATGGAGAGATAGAGATGGTGGATGGATGGATGGATGGATGGATGGAGATAGATAGATATGATGGATGGATGGAGAGATAGAGATGATGGATAGATGGATAAATAGAGAGATAGAGATGATGGATGGATGGAAAGAGAGATGATGGATGGATGGGTGGTGATAGATAGATATGATGGATGGATGGATGGAGAGAGATGATGGATGGATGGATGGGTGGGTGGATGGAGATAGATAGATAAGATGGATGGATGGAGAGATAGAGATGATGGATGGATGGAGAGATAGAGATGATGGATGGATGGAGAGAGATGATGGATGGGTGGATGGGTGGGTGGATGGATGGGTGGGTGGATGGATGGATGGGTGGGTGGGTGGATGGAGATAGATAGAAAAGATGGATGGATGGAGAGATGGATGGATTGATGGATGGATGGATGGATAGAGAAATAGATATGATGGATGGAGAGATAGAGATGGTGGATGGATGGATGGATGGAGATAGATAGATATGATGGATGGATGGAGAGATAGAGATGATGGATGGATGGATAAATAGAGAGATAGAGATGATGGATGGATGGAAAGAGAGATGATGGATGGATGGGTGGTGATAGATAGATATGATGGATGGATGGATGGAGAGAGATGATGGATGGATGGGTGGGTGGATGGAGATAGATAGATAAGATGGATGGATGGAGAGATAGAGATGATGGATGGATGGAGAGATAGAAATGATGGATGGATGGATGGATAGAGAAATAGACATGATGGATGGATGGAGAGAGAGATGATGGATGGATGGATGGATGGAGATAGATAAGATGGATGGATGGAGAGATGGAGATGATGGATGGATGGAGAGAGAGATGATGGATGGATGGATGGATGGATGGATGGATGGATGGATGGAGATAAATAGATAGATAAATAGATAGATATGATGGATGGATGGAAGTATGGATGGATGGATGGATAGAGAGAGAGAGAGAGGTAGGTAGGTAGGTAGGAAGGTAGGTAGGAAGGTAGATTGGATGGATGGATGAAGAGAGAGAAAGAGAGAGAATGGATGATAAAAAGCTATAAACAAGAGAGACACAAAGAGTTTTTCCCCTCCTCTATTCCCAATATTTATTTAGCTTTACCGGATTATTCCTGGAGATGAGAAAAGAAAGAGAGGAAGAGAATAGCTTTTCCTCTCCTGTTTTCTCCACTCCGCATATAATTTTATGCCTTTCCAAAGGGGCTTCCCGTTTTTCTCCTTTTTTTTTTCCTAAGTCCCCAAACAGCCAAATATTGCCTTTTATTTTCTCTCTCTCTCTTTCTCTCTCTCTCTCTCTCTCTCAATAAAGATGCATCAGTTGCATTGTGGCCCTCGCGCCTTTCCTTGCTTCCAACCGAGAGACGGGCGGGATGGACCTTTGATAAATAAACGCAATAAATTATTTTTGAAGGAAAACATCAAAAGGACGCTTGGATATTTTTATTCCCCTTGGATATTAAAAGAATATCCGCCCCATCCCGCTAACTGCAATACATGTAGGATTAATCTCTCTCTTGCAATACAGCTAGTTTTGTGCCTCATTTTACGACCTTGCTGGCCGACGTCGCTAAGTGAATCATTGCGGTCGCAAAAATCAGATCGCGTGACACCCACCCCGCCCGGGGACACGGCGACCGTCTTAAAATACGTTGCCAATCATCCAAATTTTGATCCCGTAACCACGGGGATTCTTCAAAGGCCGTAAGCAGAGGTGATATTCAGCCGGTTCGGGCCGGTTCAGACCGGTTCGGCTGAATCGCTAGCAGATATTGCTGGTGGATTCGTCCACCCGTCCCGGCTCTATGCCGTCCGATTTAGACACTTCGTTGAGGCCGTGTGCATGAGCAGAAGTATTGCATGTGAGCGAACCGGTAGGGCAAGTAAGTGAGTACTAACCCTAGTCGTAAGTGTGAAATATGGGCACGAGTCCCCATTTCTCACAGCCGTTCGTAACTTTGAACGGTCACTCAACGAATGGTTGTAAATACCTGTACTACACCCCGGAGGTGCGATCACCATGTTGTATCCTGTCCTACCCTTCCCTTCCCTTTCTTTCCTTCTTAAATGCCTCCATATTTAGCCGTAGCAAAGAGGCCCTCACAACCTTCTCTAAGAAGCCTTTCTGTAAATCCAGAATACGTCATGGACCATTGGATGGACGATGATTTCTTCGGGTACCAGTTCCTCAACGGAGTCAACCCCGTCCTGCTCCGCCAATGCACCGAGATCCCCAAAAACCTCCCCGTGACGGAAGAGATGGTGGCTGGAAGCTTGGGAAAGTCCACCCTTGAAGAAGAACTGAAGGTAACTTTAGGTGGACCCATCGGATGGGTGGGAGAAGATGGGCCATTTGGGGATTTGAGAACCTTCCAAAGACCGATAAAAGGGGGATGTTTATAGCTCGGGGTGCCGACCTTCCAAGAAGATCTCCTCACAAGGATCTGAGTTTAACTGAAAACAGATTAACAAAGTTGGAAGGGACCTTGGAGGTCATCTAGTCCAACCCCCACCCCCATCCAGGCAGGAGACCCTACACCATTTCTGACAAGATGGCAGTCCGGTCTCCTTCAGGTGCTTTGGAAAATAGCTTGAGCCCCTTCCTCCTCTCTGTGGCAGCCCCCCAAATATTGGAAGACTGCTATCCTGTCTCCCCTGGTCCTTCTCTTCACTAGACTAGCCATGCCCAGTTCCTGCAACCATTCATTGTATGTTTGAGCCTCCAGTCCCCTAATCATCTTGGTTGCTCTTTTCTGCACTTTTTCTAGAGTCTCAAGATCTTTTTTATAGTGTGGTGACCAAAACTGGATGCAGTACTCTAGGTGTGGTCTTACTAAGGCTTTATAGAGTGGTATTAGTACCTCCCTTGATCTTGATTGTGTCCCTCTGTTAATGCAATTTAGGGTTGTTAGAGTTGGAGGATGCTAAATCGGAATAGAATTCAGATTGGGGAGATGGGCCCTTTATGGTAGAACTCAAAACACGTTCTTCCTTCATGGTGGAACCCAAAATATGTTCTTCCTTCATGGTAGAACCCAAAACACGTTCTTCCTTCATGGTAGAACCCAAAACACGTTCTTCCTTCATGGTAGAACCCAAAACATGTTCTTCCTTCATGGTAGAACCCAAAACATGTTCTTCCTTCATGGTAGAACCCAAAACACATTCTTCAGTGCTATTCCCCCTTTCTAAAATGGGAATGACACTGGGTTGGTCTCTTCTGATGATTGCGAAGAGAAGACCTGAATCCTTCGGGGCCCAATTGGGAAATCTGGATTTTCCAGAATTGCAGGCCTATGTTTCATTCACACCTGTCTTCCTTCATCTCTTTCTCTCCTACCCAGAAGGGGAACCTCTTCATCGCTGACTACAAGATCCTGGAGGACATCCCGACCACCAAACTGAATGGGAAGCACCAGTTTCTCGCAGCCCCAATTTGCCTGTTGTACCTCAATTCAGAGCAACAGATGATGCCGATAGCTATCCAGGTAATGTTGATCAGTGTTTTTCAACCTTGGTCCTTCAAAGATGGGTGGAGATAGCTGAACTTCAATTCCAAGAATTCCATGCTTCAGATTTGTGGTCCAACTCCCAGAATTCCATGTTTAAGATAGATGGACTCAACTCCTAGAATTCCATGGTTCAGATAGGTGGACCTAACTCTCAGAATTCCATGTTTAAGATAGATGGACTTCTAAAATTCCATGTTTAAGATAGGTGGATCTAACTCTCAGAATTCCATGTTTAAGATAGGTGGACTTCTAAAATTCCATGTTTAAGATAGGGGAACCAACTCCCAGAATTCCATGCTTCAGATAGGTGGACTTCAACTCCTAGAATTCCATGGTTAAGATAGATGGACTTCAATCCCCAGAATTCCATGGTTCAGATAGGTGAACCTAACTCTCAGAATTCCATGTTTAAGATAGGTGGACTTCGACTCCTAGAATTCCATGGTTAAGATAGGTGGACTTCAATTCCTAAAATTCCATGGTTCAGATAGGTGGACCTCAAGTTCCAGCATTCCATGCTTAAGATAGGTGGACCTAACTCTCAGAATTCCATATTTCAGATAGGTGGACTTCAACTCCTGGAATTTCATGCTTAAGATAAGTGGAGTTCAACTCCCAGATATCTGTGCTTATGGACTGTGAGGTCCTTGGCGCTCTCTGAGCTTGGTTGTTTTCTTGTAGATGTTTCATGACCCAACTACGTAACAACATCAGTGTTAGAAGGGAGTGGGGTTTGTGGAATAAAGGAGGAGGAGGAAGAGGAGGAGGAGGAGAAGGAGGAGGAGAAGGAGAAGGAGAAGGAGAAGGAGGAGGAAGAGGAAGAGGAGGAGGAGGAGGAGGAGGAGGAGAAAGAGGAGGAGGAGGAGGAGAAGGAGGAGGAGAAGGAGAAGGAGAAGGAGGAGGAAGAGGAAGAGGAGGAGGAAGAGGAGAAGGAGGAGGAGGAGGAGGAGAAGGAGAAGGAGGAGAAGAAGGAGGAGAAAGAGAAGGAGAAGGTGAAGGAGAAGGAGAAGGAGAAGGAGGAGGCGGAAGAGCTGGAGGAAGAAGAGGAGAAGGAGAAGGAGGAGAAGGAGAAGGAGAAGGAGAAGGAGAAGGATGACAACTGTGAGGTCCTTGATGCCCTCTGAGCTTGGCTGTTTCCTCGCCGAAGTTTCATGACCCAACTCCGTAACAACATCAGTAGAAGAAGGCAGGAGAGCTTGCTCTCTGATTATGGGACAATTGGGAAACCAGTTGGGCCCATGGAGTTGTTGAATGTCCTGAAAATCCACTTTCTCCTTCCCCTCCCCAGCTGAGCCAGACCCATAGCATGGAAAGCCCCATCTTCCTGCCCACAGACCGTAAGTGGGACTGGACTTTAGCCAAGATCTGGGTGCGAATGGCCAACTTCCACGTCCACGAGGTCATCACCCACCTCCTGGAAGCCCATTTCCATTGTGAGGTCTACGCCATGGCCACCCTTCGCCAGCTCCCCATGTGTCACCCTATTTACAAGGTAATTGTTCTTGAGAACGGGATGTCCCAGCGCTGGGTCTCTCCTGGGCACCTGGGGAGGGGTTCCCGGAGATAATCTGGAGGGAGATTTTTTGGGGGGGGCAAGGGGAGACACACGTTGAGAGAGCCAACTTCTTGGGTTTGTTTTTGAAGATGGGTTGGTTGGTGGCCTTCAAAACCAACCTGAGAAGACGACCGTGGAGATTTTGAAAAGGCAGGGACTACGGGATCACCCAGTTAGGTTGACCTTATCGACATTTTGAGGGGGGGGATCTACTACACGAGTGGTAGCATTGCAACGCTGGCATAGAGGGAGAGCAGAGGACAGCGAAAGATAAAACTCTGAAACTTTTGCCTGCAAAATCCCTTTGAAGCTTGGTTGTCGTGGAGATCAGGGGAGGGGGGCACATTCCTGAGAAATGACGGGGAAAAGAAGTCTGAAGAATGACTTGGAAGACAGCCAATGAGAAGCAGAGTCTTGGGGGTCGGAAAGGGAGGGATTGGGGGGCAAAAGGTCAGTCTTGTCCGCGCGGAGTCATGATCGGGTGGCTGAGCTCAATTAAAGATTTCCTTAAAGATTGGCAGTTTGGAAATTCATTTAATTTTGAGATAGCACCGCAGTCTGACGACGAGTTTTTTAAACTTGGCCCCTTTAAGAGGGGGAACTTCAACTCCCAGAATCCCCCACATTATATTCCACGGTGAAGTCTAAGCAGTATCTCTTCTTTCCTTCCTTCCTTTTTCCTCCCTCTTGTCCTTTCTGTTCTGTCCTTCCTTTGGTCTATTCCTTTCTTCCTTCCTTCCATCCCTCCCTCCCACCTTTCCTTCTTTTCTATTTTCCTCCCTCCCATCTTCCCTTCTCTCTCTCTCTCTCCTTCCTTCCTCCCTTCCTTCTTCTCCGTTTTCCTCTCTTTCTCCCATCCTCCCTTCTCTGTTTCTCTTTCCTTCCTTCCTTCCGACTGTCCTTCCTTCCTTTCCTCTCCCTCCCTCCCTTCTTTTCTATTTTCCTCTTTCCTCCTTCCTTCCTTCCTTTTCTTTCTTTCTTTTCCTTTTCTTCTTTTTCTTTCTTTCCTTCCTTCCTTCCTTCCTCCCTTTTCTATCTCCTTCCTTCCTTATTTTGAATTTCCTCCCTTCCTCCTTTTTCTCTGCCTTTCCTTCCTTCCTTCCTTCCTTCCCTTTTCTATTTTCCTCCTTCCTTCTCTCTCTCTTTTTTTCCTTCCTTCCTTCCTCCCCTCCCCTCTCTTCCTTCTTTTCTATTTTCCTCCCTCTCTTCTTTCTTTCTTTTTTCTTCTTTCCTCTTTTCGATCTCCTTCCTTCCTTATTTTGAATTTCCTCCCTTACTCCTTTCTCTCTGTCCTTCCTTCCTTCCTTCCTTTTTCCTCCTTCCTTCCTCCCCTCCCTTCCCTTCCCTCTTTTCTATTTTCCTCCCTCTCTTCCTCCTTTCTGTCTTTCTTTCTTTCTTTCTTCTTTTTTTCTTCCTCTTTTCTAACTCCTTCCTTCCTTATTTTGAATTTCCTCCCTTCCTCCTTTTTCTCTGCCCTCCCTTCCTTCCTTCCTTCCCTTCTCTTCTTTCTTTTCTATTTTCTTCCTTCCTTCTCTCTCTTTCTTTCTTTTCCTTCCTTCCTTCCTCCCCTCCCCTCTTCCTTCTTTTCTATTTTCCTCCCTCTCTTCTTTCTTTCTTTCTTTCTTTCTTTCTTTCTTTCTTTCTTTCTTTCTTTCTTCTTCCTTCTTTCCTCTTTTCGATCTCCTTCCTTCCTTATTTTGAATTTCCTCCCTTACTCCTTTCTCTCTGTCCTTCCTTCCTTCCTTCCTTTTTCCTCCTTCCTTCCTCCCCTCCCCTCGCTTCCTTTCCCTCTTTTCTATTTTCCTCCCTCTCTTCCGCCTTTCTGTCTTTCTTTCTTTCTTTCTTCTTTTTTTCTTCCTCTTTTCTATCTCCTTCCTTCCTTACTTTGAATTTCCTCCCTTCCTCCTTTTTCTCTGCCTTTCCTTCCTTCCTTCCCTTCTCTTCCTTCTTTTCTATTTTCCTCCTTCCTTCACTCTCTCTCTTTCTTTCTTTTCCTTCCTTCCTTCCTCCCCTCCCCTCTCTTCTTTCTTTTCTATTTTCCTCCCTCTCTTCCTTCCTTCCTTCCTTCTTTCTTTCTTTCTTTCTTCCTTCCTTCCTTCCTTCCTTCCTTCCTTCCTTCTTTCCTCTTTTCTATCTCCTTCCTTCCTTATTTTGAATTCCCTCCCTTACTCCTTTCTCTCTGTCCTTCCTTCCTTCTTCCTCCTTCCTTCCTCCCCTCCCTTCCCTTCCCTCTTTTCTATTTTCCTCCCTCTCTTCCTCCTTTCTGTCTGTCTTTCTTTCTTCTTTCTTTCTTCCTCTTTTCTATCTCCTTCCTTCCTTATTTTGAATTTCCTCCCTTCCTCCTTTCTCTCTGTCTTTCCTCCCTCCCTCCCTCCCTTCCCTTCCCTTCCCTTTCTTTTTTTCTTCATTTCAGCTCCTGATACCCCATACCCGTTACACCCTCCATATTAATACGCTTGCTCGGACCAATCTTATCCAGCCCGGTGGAGTCTTTGATAAGGTAAGAAATCTTCAAAAAAGGAAAGATATTTTGACAACAGAAAGGTTGGCCTGCACATTCTACATCACGAGTTCAACCCAAAAAAAAACTTCAAACATGCATATTTTAGAGCCTGCCAACCCAAATAACTTTGCTTTTATGTATTTTATTTTGTCAATTTGAAATATGAAATATAATTCCTGTGAGCGTCTAACATTCACCACTCTGCATTTCTTTTCAATAGCTCTCCGTTTCTTTACACGGTCCTTCAAACCAGCGTTTCTCAACCTTGGCGATTTTAAGACGCGTGGACTTCAACTCCCAGAATTCCTCAGTTGGCTGGGGAATTCTGGGAGTTGAAGTCCACGCGCCTTAAAAGTGCCTTATCTTGAAAAAGGCTGGACTGAATTAGAGAAATGTAAAAAATACGGCTCTACTCAACTCTACTAAAAGTACTTGGTGATGTCGAAGTAGCCGAAGATCCGGACTTTCTAACGCAGGGATCTCCAAACATGGCAACTTTGTGGACTTCAACTCCCAGGATTCCGCGACCGGCTGAGGAATTCTGGGAGTTGAAGTCCACACGTCTTAAAAGCTGCCAAGTTTGGAGACCCCTGTTCTAACAGATTAGAAACGTAGCCGAGGAACCCGCAGACGATTTAGAAGATCCCGACGAGACCCTAGAATGACCAATTGGAAACCAAACCAACAATCCCTGGTCAGATGTTCTCCTCCATCTTCCTCCATAGATGAGTTCCTTGGGTTTCTATCACTAGCTCTGACTCCACCCCCCCCCTTTCGCTCCTCTTTTAGTCCCTCTGGGAGGGGCCATTCATCGTCCACCTGTGGCTTTACTCCTGAGTCGACCCTTGTTCTTTAGCTGTTCCTTTCGTCTGGCAACTCTGTGCATTCGCACACCGGGAACAGGGTCCAGCTGCTCTTCTGCCCCACTGATGTCTGACTCGGAAGGCGGCTGATAACTGGCATACGGCCCTGGCCCCCTCTCTGCCTCCGACACAGAGCCCTCATCAGAGCCTTCCCCAGACCCCAGGACTGTTCTGTCCCCATCCCACACGCGCACACACCAACAGACGTTCAAGAGTTAAAGACCAAACCAGCC